>NC_056630.2:184846465-185051465 GCF_002870075.4 Lactuca sativa | reverse complement strand
GAAAAACATATTGAGCAATTAATACAAAAGGGGGCCCACTAAGTCAATTGCAAGGATTTCAACATGTGAAAGACATTGAATGATATGACACTAATTTAAGCTTACATGGCATTTCAAAACTCATTTACAAGTACGAATACATATGGTCTAAGGAAAATAAATAAAATATTCCATGTCATCCATTGAAATGTGATTCATGGGTAATGTATATCGTATAAATTGATTTTTGAACAATAATAAGGAATGATGCAAGTGAAAGAGTGTTAGTAACATGCCAAAAGCCACCAATCGATCGTCTTGTTTTGCATCGTTTAGTTATGATTTTATCTCATAATGACATCTCCGATTACTTTATTTTAATATTATAAAAGTTTTTGGCACACTAATTTGTAGTTGAAATTTTGAAAATATAGTTTTTATTCGTATATAAGTATTAAAATTAATTATAAACTTTTAAGAAGTATAAAATAACGTAAAATCTAAAATATAAAATCCCTTGAAAGTTCTTGAAAATTATTTAAGATAGTTTTTGATTTAAGATTTTTTGTTTAAATTAAAAGCTTTAAGCTAGTGTATCCGCACAAAACTTTTCTTTTATTTATATCATTTTTAATGTTTTCCCTAACTTATTAAAGCTTGACTATTTTATGATTTTTTTTTAGAAAGACAGAGTTATGATTTCTTATTATAAGATGTTCGTTCCTTTTGTCTTAACCATACTCGATAGATATTTTATGCGTAAAATACTATTTTGACATATGTTCAATTTAATGGTTGTTATTTAGTGATTTGGATTTAGGAACTTAAGAGACATTTAAAAGACATTTTGTTTTGGTGCATGAAATATGTTTACTTTAATCTCTTATGTCGAGTGTCTTTTACATTTGCATATGGTTGACAACTAAAACTTTTAATTGTTAGGGACTTGGTCATTTGAGTTCCTTATCTGCAAGTTGTTTGCTTAAATAAGTTTATAAAATTTGTTTTTAAAAATTTGGTTTATACCACTATTTTTAATAGGACATATAAGGGGTGTTATAAATGGTACCATAGCTTTGTTTTAAACAAATTAGATATTTAGAGTAGTGTTTAGATTTAATCCACAAAGCTTGGGAGATGATTTTAAGGAAATATGATTAGCATGCCTTATGTATTCTTATTCTTATTACTTGCATACCAATGCTTATAATGACTGTTTGGCATTAACATGTCACCTTGTTGTAAGATTAAGGAATTAGTATTATGCATTTAAAATCTTAGGGCTAACATTTCTTATTTTTACACTTTAGGTTCTAGGGTCTTAACTTGAGATACTAGTTGAAATTAATTAACATAATTTTCAAAATAATGGGGAATACACAAAGTAATAATGTTTCACAATAAAGGTAATCCATGAGTGTCATTCTAATATGTGGAAAAAATATGGCAAGAAGGAATGTAGTAGAAGTTTATTTGACACTAAAGATACTTGATAGTTTCAAAACTATGATAGACATAATGATTGCTAGATAATAAGAAAATATACTTGGTAAGTTTAAGAATATGATAGTCTAATATAAGGAAAAAGTCAAGGAGGATATAAGAAAGCTTAAGAACATGGTGTCGCAACATAATGAAAAACTCAAAGAATATATGAATAACATTATGCAAAGTAGCGCAAATACTACCATGAGCGAGTATAAAGAAAGAAACTATAGTACTTCTCACCCTAGTTTAAGAGGCAAGTCACATTTAACGACTTGTCCAAAGGAAGAAGTAGTAAAAAAGGAATGTACCTATGAAGACTTAAGTGAATGCCAATCTCCAAGTTACGATAAGACTCCTAATTCTTTGCTATTCATAATTAGATACTTGAAGTGTAGGTTCGATGCTTGTATATTTCACGACTACTAAAGAACTAACTTTGTGGTGACAAAATTTAAGACATAAACTTTGCAATGGTAGACTAACCTCCAAGAATTGGTTAGTAGCTGAGTTTTGAACAAGTTATTATGGAATGACTTCTTGGACAAACTTAAGGAAAAAAAATTATATGGAAGAAAAGATCAAAAAAGTAAACAAGGGCTTCCTTGGATTAAAAAAAAAGATGTCTATCACATAATACAACATGAAGTTCCTTAATCTTATGAGTTTCAAATAAGATTAGTGTTAGATGAAGAGAAAAAAGTTAGTCAATTTGTTGACAGATTACTATAGAGTTATTATGTGTTTGTAGGTGAAACTATTACTCCTATCATGGAAATGTGAAAGGAGAGGAAAATTTAGAAGTATCATGAAAAATAGGACACCGAGAGGCAAGGAAGCCAAACTAAAAAAAATGCAAGAATGAAGGAAAAACAGAAAGTGAGAGATAAATATATAACAAAAGGATAAATCTCGACGGGAAGAGTAAAAATTAGGATTCACACAAAACCACAAGCAATGTAATTTTTTTTTTCAGATGTAGAAAAAGGGGCATTATACCAATTTATGTCCTAATAAAGGAGTAAAGTGTTGCAACGTTCACGAATATTTATTCTAAGTGGCCCAAGAGAAATAATGAAAAAATGGTGGTATAAATTAAGAGGAGTCTCCTAAGGCCGAAGGTGGTACCTACCATGTCACGGTTGAATATGTCAAAAATGACTATTAAGGTACATAATTTTTTTTGGGATCAAAACACTGTCGTTTTTTATAGCACAATAAGATTTGATATAGATTCTCATAAACACATGTGAAAGGTAAAATCATTAAGATACTCTTTCACTTGAAGAGTAGAGTATCAATGGGCTAGTTGTAGCATGTCAATCATTTGCTAGAGGAATTAATATCTAAGAACTTTAGTCCTTAGTCTATTATTCTTGATTTTACGATTTTAGGAACAAAGTCATCATCAAGTAGTTGTAACACCCGCAGTTTGGGGTTTAGAGTTTTATTTTCTAAGTGGATTATATATACAATAATTTAATTAAATTACGAATATGTAATTTAATGGATTTAAAATTTTGAAGTTTGTTAGCTTAAAGTTATAATTTTTGAAAATAATTAGCTAGTTGATGAGTTAAGTCAAAATCTTTAAGATTGACTAGGTTTTGGACTTATATTGACAATATGTTAAGTTTAAGGGTTAAGTGAAAGATGTAAAGTTAGAATGTTGTTAGGATGTCATTAGGGTTAAAAGCCAAAACAATTTAATATTACAATAGAAGATAAGCTAGTTGATGAGTTAAGTCAAAATCTTTAAGGTTGAGAATTATTGAATGATATCTAAATAATTCCATTTAATTATGGTATTGACTTATTTGTAAAAAATTATCATTTAATATTACAACATAAGATAAGAAATGAAATATATTATCAAGTTTGGAAACGTAGTCATAACTTGGACTTAACTTGTCAAACTAGGTTTTGGACTTATACTGACACAATATTAAATTTAGGGGTTAAGTTAAAGATATATGTAAAGTTAGAATGTTGTTAGGATGTCATTTAGGGTTAAAAACCAAAAATAACAAGTTTAAGGGACTAATTATGCAAAATTATGAAAGAGTGGAACTTAAACCCCCCAAGTCCTCAATTCTTCTTCATTTAAACAATTTAGGCTAGATAAAAAGTTGGAGGACAATTTTAGGGAGCAATGAAGGAACTAAAGCTTAGAGTTTTAAGGTTTAGATTCTTCATAAATATAAAATTATATGATAACAACAATATCTCATGATATTGATTGCATTTAAGTTTATGATGTTGTTTTGAAACTCATAAATCCTAGATTTGTGAACTTATGATTAAAGAATTAGAAAACAAAACTGATAGATGTTATAGATTAGAATTGTGTTTTCAATTCTTAGTTTATGTTGATGAGTTCAAAACACAATTCTAACAACTTCTATTACAATCAAGTGAATTCAAGTTAGTTTTTATGTGATATTGAACTTTTGTATGTGAATCGGTTTAACTCATTAGATTATCAATTCATTTTTACTAATGTAGATTGTAATTATCATTTGGAATCATAATTTTGGAACCTACATCCAATTATGATAATTAACTCCTTGTATTGAAACTTATGGAAATATAGTTGAAGAAATCCATTTAAATCATTTGGATATTCATTTTAGATTGTAGATCTCTAATTTAATGTTGTATTTAGGATGTTATTTAGTATTGAAGCAAGGATTTCAATGTTAGTTAATCATCCTTTTTCATTGGAAGTAGCAATGTCAAGTATACAAGCCATGAAAGCTTGTTTGGGGGATAAAATTCGAAGTTTTGTTGGCAGATCATTCCACTCACTCAAGTGGAATAGTAGAACATTTTACTTAATTGAGTAATTGGATGTTTGTTGCATGCGAACTTTTTCGATGTAGATTCATTTCATCTGCCAGTATTTTCCGCGATCTTAAGGATGATATATAACGATTAGAATCATATATTTTGGATTAGAAAAACTAAATATGATTATAATTCAATTAATAATTAAATTCTAAAAACCATGGTGACTTTTAGCTGATAACTAATCATTTGAATATCACGAGGAGTGGAGTTGAGCATCTATAATCATGAGGTGAGTTATTTACCATATAACATGTGTCCCCTTATATGACCTTGTATTTTGGGTTAATTTCGTGTGTGACAGTACTCTATGTCTACTTTAATTGTAAATATATTTATCGTATTAACTCATGCATTATTTTAAGAAAATGCATGTTTTGAAATAACAATGTTCTTTTAGTATTTCCTAAATTAAGTTTAAGTTTTTAAATATGATCATGTGTATCCATATCGGGTGAGTATGAGACTTGTGTGGTCCATACACTTGAGAATGACTTGGATATAGAAATATGAATGTTATGATTGATGATAAATGATTTACAAGAAAACATTCATGTGTAAAAGCTTGTAAATAGTTTTCAATGAAACATTCATATGATGGTTGGGTCTTGTAATCCCTCCACTGTGCTACTTATGTCATGTTTCACTTGTAACCATTATGATGAAAATTTTTGGAGCCTCTGTGTAGAGAATATGATATGAATTATTTTTGATATATGCTTCTTAACCCTTTTTCATCGGTACACTTATCTTTGGAGTCTTATAGGAATTAGGGATAAATTATTGCAAGTCATAAATGGCTTGGGGTTTGAGGATTGATTTGCATATCATGCATTACATACTTATACATGATTTTACCTTGATAATGTTAATTATTATTTTAACAACAATGTATTTATATCGTGTCCGTTCCTTTCGTGTAACCTCAAGATTACTCACTAGTTTTTTCATGCCTAAGATACTATTTTGACATGTACTCACAACTATTTAATGATTCGAAGACCGAAAAGTTTAAGCAAACCATTGTTTATTGATTTTCTTGTTACATTCTCATATGTGTTGACACTTTAAAACTATTAAGATTGATATTAGAAAAATCACGATAATTCATAACTTATTACACTTTTATCGTAAACTTATTCATACTTCATCGATTACAAGTTATAAAAGAATCAAGAACGAAATCAGAGGATAACACAATCTTGGTTATCATTATTTTACGTGCTCATCAAAATGAAGAGTTATAAACCCTAATTTATAAGAGAAACATAGGATATCCTAAATGAATCAATTCATGAAAAAACAACACAATTAAGATTTGTTTTAATACCAAACATAACACTCGATAAAATTTTCATAGTTTCTCCTTCTCCATCTCTAAAGTGTTGTGCTACACATAGTTTTCATGAATAACTCCAACTAAGTCCTTCGTCTACGCTTTATGTCAATATCAGTCGGGCATCAATGGCATCAATAACATGCTTACAAATCAATCACCATATATGCTCTATTGTAATGTTTTTGCTTCATGTATCATTTAAGATCAAGAACATAATTTTCTTTTATATACAAATCTTTGAAATAATTTACACACCTTAATAACTAAACAATGTGTTTCGACATTATACGCAATATCATGTCTTTACGTATACACTCCCACACTTCGATGTGGATGATCCAATTGTCTAGAGAATACATCTTACCCCTTCATATGCAATATCATACACCAAAATTGAATTTATATTTATAATCTTAAACAACATTTCAAAATACAGTACTTAAATCCACATACTAAACGCAACATATTCATACAATACAATACAAAAGTCAAATTCATATTATCACACATGAAATTCACATTACATTTAATATGAATTTCAAATCTATCATACACAAATTAGTCAATTTATGGAAATGGAATCCACATTAAATTATTTAACAGTCACTATAACTACCATGGATTATCTATTAGGGAATAAAATAGTTAAACAAAAACATAACAACATGAATATAAAATGAAAAATAAATAAATTAAATGCACATCCTTTTTATATAATATAAATTCTAAATGATTATTTATGCCGGACAAGGAGAGTAATAGTTTGGAGGAGAGAAGATATATATAACTCAAAATTATCAGACACATCACATTTACAGTGTAGATGTAAAACACACACACACACACACACACTTTTGCTCAATCTGATTTCCCCGTCGAACCAAAACACCGACTCTTTTCACTTTCTCTCTCCACCGTGAAAACGCCCTAGCCGCCGCCGCTCCTCCTTTCAACGGATTCTGAAAAGAAAACTATTCCGAGGTCAATTTCTAAAATTTCAATTCAACTTACTACTATTACTGTTTGGTTCACTTTTGTAGATAGATTTCAGTTTGGTCTAAGAATAATAAAAGATATCCGATACTAATTCCGTTTCGTTTTCGGAAACTTTGAGGCTTATTGAATTTATGACGTCTTTCTGCGTGATTTTCTTTTCTCTTCCGTAATTTTGTTGTTTCAAATTGCTCAATTATGTAGTTCAAGTATCATTTTCGTTTTTCCAAAACAAATCTCATGAAATTGTTGCTCTTCTAGACATTATTAACCACGTTCATGAAGCAAAAACGAAAATTTGGTTCTGTTTCTTAATATATTAACGTCGATGGTATTGAGCGGTGATTTCAGTTTATCCGGTTGTTTTTTTCAGAAGAAAATGAGATTCGTTACTCTTTCTATATAGTTTTGTTACTAAAATTGGTACATTTAGTGTAATCGTATCTGGATTGCTTTTTTGATTTGGATTTTGTTATCTTACGGATCTTAATTGTACACGTTTCCTGTAAATTTTGTAGGATAAACGAGTAGCAAAAATGGAAGCTTCAGCAAAATCAGCAGACGAGGTGGTGGAAGAGATAATGAGAATTCATAGATCTCTTCCTCCGAGACCTGGAATTGAAGACATTGAAGCTGCAAAAATACTGATCCGAAATGCAGAAGCTGAACAACAATCACGTCTGGAATCCATTGCTAAGCAAAAGAAGCGAAAAGATGTTCCTGAAGAACTATTCAATGTGTTGATAGAGATGCAAAAGCATTTAGTCGATTTCCACACTATAGAACAGAAAAGGGAAGCCATTAAATTGCTTGATCTTGAAAACTACCATATACTCTTTGATGAAATGATTCAGAGAGCTTCCAGATGTGTTATTCCTAATGGCAGTGATGACAATAATACTACCACCCAATCAGTTAACTCCACCTTGTCACCTTTGACAACTCCACCTTCTTACTCTGGTGTAAATCTTAGCAACTCAATCTCATACTCACCCAAAACTGTTTCTTCTGAGTTGTTCACTAGAGATGATAGCTATGTGAGCAAGATGGAGTCTACTACTTATGGTGATGGAATCAGAAGGAAGATTCGATCTACTGATGCTTCAAAGCCCATGATTGTTGATTCAACTCTAAAACCTGCCATTACATCTGGTAATTTTCTTTCCATATTACTGTTTTATGAGATCATCATGAATTTATTTATTTTTTTATTTTTTTAAATCTTCTTGTCACAATACAATGAATGTTACAATTATTTAATAGGAAGAAATGAAAGTAGGATGCTATAATAAACAAATGAATATAAGTACATTGTTATTTCTTGAATATAATCCGATTTTGAATTTTTTATATTACAAATGACGTTTTTTTATTTAATTTTGTAGGTCAAGAAGGTGAGAAATTGAGTCTCATAAAGCTTGCGAGTCTCATTGAAGTATCTTCCAAAAAAGGAGCAAAAGAACTCAATCTTAGCAACAAATTAATGGATCAAATAGAATGGCTTCCCGATTCAATAGGAAAGTTATCTACTTTAATCACTCTTAATCTATCAGAAAATCGCCTCATTGCTTTACCTTCATCAATCGGAGGTCTTTCTTCCTTAACAAAACTCGATCTACATTCCAACAAAATCACCGAACTCCCGGAATCAATCGGAAACCTCTTCTCCTTAATCTACCTCGATCTCCGAGCCAACCAAATGACCAATTTGCCCTCGACTTTCGGACAACTAATCCATCTCCAAGACCTCGATTTAAGCTCCAACAACTTCTCAATCCTCCCCGAATCCGTGTGTTCACTCAAAAACCTACAAAAGTTAAACATCGAGACGAATAACATCGAAGAACTCCCACATATGATTGGTCAATGCTCTTCACTTAAAGAGCTTATTGCGGATTACAACAAACTCAAAGCACTTCCGGAAGCAGTTGGAAAGATAGAATCTTTGGAGAAATTATCGGTTCGTTATAATAACATCGGGAGGTTGCCTACTACAATGTCGTCATTAACGAATTTAAAGGAGCTTGATGTTAGTTTCAATGAACTTGAATCGGTCCCGGAGAGCTTGTGTTTTGCTATTTCGCTTGTGAAGATTAATGTTAGTAATAATTTTGCGGATTTAAGATCTTTGCCTAGATCGATCGGGAACCTTGAGAATTTGGAAGAGTTGAATATGAGTAACAATCAAATAAAGACGCTTCCGGAGTCTTTCCGTATGTTGTCGAAGTTACGCGTGTTGAGAGCAGAAGGGAATCCGTTGGATTCACCGCCGCTATCTGTGCTTGACAACGGCGCTCAAGTGAGTACTTATTTTTTAATCTTATTGTATTGTCCTGTTATGCCGGACAACATAACACGGCATAACAGGACATGACATGATACAACTTAACAAGTTGTATCGGGACTGATGATGGATCTCATCAGTCCTTAGGACAAAAATTGCAGACTTTTTGTCCTTTTGTCCGCCCAAAAGGCAAGGGCAAAAAGTTGCAGACCTTTTGTCTTTTTGTCCGCCCAAAAGGTGAGATGATTTCAATGAGACAAAAATTACAACTTTTAGTGGGACATACCCACAAAAGCACTAAAAAGCTTGTCTTGTTCTGTTCTGTCCTGTGTAATTAAATGACACTGCTAATTTCTTGTCTTTAACGTTTGCAGGCTGTTATACAATACATGAACGAGCTCCACGAGAAGAAGGAAGTGAAAGTGCAACCAGTGAAACAGAAGAAATCATCATGGGCTCAAATGTGTTTCTTTTCAAGTTCAAACAAACGCAAGCGGAATGCCATGGACTATGTAAAGACATAATTACACCACCTTTTGGAGTATCTTTTTTATTGGTAAATAAATTAAATACATATAATAATAAGTGATAAGTAAGACCCAGTTGTTGTTTCTTGTTTATTTATTTAAAGACAGAGTTTATTAAACCTTTTTTTTTAAAAGTAATTAGAAAAAAAAAAACATAAAAAGGAAAGAGGGGAGGTATTTCATCACATGCTTTTGCTTATCTAAATTCAGGAGACTTGAGCTGTCCATGGGCTGGAACAAAGCTAATGGATGATCTTCACATACTGTTTGTCTCCTTCCGACTATTGTCTTTTTTTTTAATCACATCATGTTTTTGTTATTTAATTTCTTTATTTCTTTTTGTGAATCAATGTAATTAAAATCGAATAATCCTTCATTTTCAATAATCTATTTATTTCTTGAAATCATATATGATCTTACTTTATAAGCAAAATATATAAATAAGAATGAAATATATAATTTGCTATAGATACGACAAAGGTATATTAAATTTTTAATCATGAAGCGTAATTAGTTATTGGGGATTGAGTACCTTAAAGTATTAATTAACTTCCTAGAACTTTAAATGGCATATAATTGAAAATATGGGGACCACTTTGCAATAATAACTGATTTAATTGGCAGCCATGATAATGCCTTTTCTTGGTCTGTTATTTTGTATTATCTTATAATCGATCAATTCCTTATGTTATGTAGTTATAATATAATAATCAATGTTTTTTTTTTTTTTTTACATATTTTTAATATACTTTGCAGACTAATTAGAATATTATTTAAGTTAACTTATTGTCATTAAAATATTAGGTTTGTTTTTTTATTTTACCGGAAAAACATTTTGTGCTATTATATTTCTTTCAAATATATATTTGAAAAATAATACCAGAAGTCAATTACTATTAGATTTTTATTTAAAAAAAAAATACATAACTTTAAGTGCTTCTATAAGTCAAACATTTAATTATGAAAAAATATGGTGTATACAAAGTTTAGTTTATTCGTTGACCAATTTATCCAAGAATCTTTTGATTTTTATTAATTTATGTATTAGTATTTTACATTTTGTTATCAATTTATGGAACAATGTTTATTTTAATATTGCTAGATAATTACTCTTTATTGAAAGCCGTTATTACTAGGGCAAAAAAAAAAACCAACGTTTATGTGGTTTATAGGAATAAAGTTGTTTTCAGATGCAACATGTAATTATGCTTTAATTTTTGTAAAATTTTAGCATCTTATTTTTTTATTGATGTGATTGGGAATGGGCTACATCAAGAAAGAAAGGACAAAGTCACAAATCTATTAAACGGGAAACTGGGCCTGCATGGGCCTATACTTGTCTATACCATTATGAGACTTGTCTTGTTTTGGTATTTGTTTTTGCCTTTATCATCATGATATTTGTTATCAGATCAATAACCATTCTTTTAACTGAATATTGAATATTTAAAAGAAATCCTGAATATTATTTGTGTTTTTATTTATAATAAAGTTATATATTTTTTTTATCAACTATGTTTGTATTTTATCAAATTTTATTAAGATTAAATATATAATTTTGTTTTATTTTAGAATCTATAAACTTATTATTATACGAGTAACATGTTTAATTAGGAATTAACAAAAGGACCGAACCGGCGCGAACCGGACTGGGAACCGGGAACCGGCTTCGGCCAAAATCAAGAACCGAACCGGCCTGGCGGTTCTACCGGTTCCCGGTTCCTACCGGTTCTTGTCGTGTCTTCAAATGTTGGAACCGGTATTCGAAAAATAGCATCATACGGTTCCGGTTTTTGCCGGTTCTACCAGTTTCGGTTATATCGGTTCCGGTTCCTACCGGTTCCCAAAAATCACAAAAATAACGTCCCGATCCCTGCCCGACCGGTTCCATCGGGTTCCGGTTCCGGCCGGTTTCCCGGTCCATATGCTCATCCCTATGTTTAACCGCTTAAAATGTAATTATATAACTTGTCTCAATTATATAATTTTTAAAACAACTTTGTTATATAAAATTATAAAAGGCAGAAACATCGTTGCTTAAAACCAATGGTCTAAAAAGCTCGTCATGGTGCATCGTAGCTTGTATTTAACGTCAAACTTTGATAAAATGTTGTCTTAAGTTATATATGTATATAAAAATGGATAATAGTATATTATATATATATATATATATATATATATACACACACACACACACACAAAATTGTCGCTTTATGTCACGTATTACAAACGACATGACTCAACGTAGCTCGTAAAAGGTCGAGGCTTGACATTGTCATCAAGATTATCTCATGCCGCAAACACTATTGAGCCTCCTCACTCTTGTTTTTTTTTCAAGTGTGTATGGATCAATCGGTAAAATAAGAATGAGAGAAATAAATCATGTGCCAGAGAGATAGATATAGAGACCGATTGCGACATCAAAAGCGGTGGAGGCCATGAAGTTGCCGACGACGCAATCTAATGTGCCAGCAACATCAAATGGTGTTCGTAATCCAGTTGGATAGCCGGATTAGTTCTCGTTGTTTTCTTGTTCCCAATTTGAAGGTAACCCTAGAATTTTTAGGCTTTTGATTTTGGATTCACTGCCACCTTAAAGTTCACTGATTTTTTTCCGAAATATTAATATTATATATCTTCTTTTTATCAAGGTTCTAAAAAGCTCACCATGGCGCGCCACGACTCTAAGGTTTGCATCTGCCGCCAAGCTTTGCCAAAACGCCGCCTTAACTCATATATGTGTATAAAAATGAATAATAGTTGAAAATACATATAAAAATATTAATTATATAGAAAATTGCTGCCTTAAGTCACGCCTTACAAAAGTCATGACTCGCCAAGGCTTGGAAAAGTTTGAGGCTTGACATTGCCCCCATGTCACGCGTTATGTTATTTAAAACCTTGCTTTTTATACTCTTTTATATATATATATATATATATATATATATATATATATATATATATATATATATATATATATATATATATATTCGGTTATCCACCAGGTTTGTTTACTGGGTCAAAAGATAAGCTATATGAATTTGTTTATTTGTAGTTATTTTTACACTTTGTTATTTGTTCTCTTTTTGAGTAGTCGATCATCAAAACTTACTTCAATAATGTCTACGTATGACCATATATTAAGTTAAATTGCAAAAACAACTCTGATAAAGGAACAACAACATTTGTGGGCATATCTATACTATTAATTATGTTTTGTAGATCGATTCAATAATGAATAAATAAAATTGGCTTAAGATGATTAAGCTCTTTTTTTTAACTAACACCTTATTCATTTATGAACGGTGAATATCACAGTTTGGCTTACTATATTGCATTATTTTTTTCACTCATGTCTTATTCATTTATAAATATTGAGTTTTATGTTGATACATATACAATAGCTTATTGGACAAAAATATACCAAAAAAAAATGGAAGAACGTTATGGAAAAAGGAAGTCGAGTGACATAATTACGTTTTATTGAATTATGATTATAGTTATATTTGATTTATGATTATAGTTATATTTGATTCGGTCTTAACATATTTATTTACAATTATAGTGTTAGTATATTCATTTATGACTTGTGTAGTATAAATGTATGAATTTGGTCCCTAGTATATTCATTTATGAACAAATTAATTTAACTTTATTCATGTACGAATATATATATATATATATATATATATATATATATATATATATATATATATATATATATATATATATATATATATATGAATTTTTCATATTATAGTAAAACACTAATTTCATAAAATTATAATAATTTTTATAATCATATATAAATGAAATGACACATAAATCAAATAGTAGAAGGAAAAAGCGTCGTATTTTTTATTTTGAAAGAAAAAGTTAATAAACGTTAGTTTTACAATCTGTTAAAAAAAGAAAAAAGAAAATCAATTCTTTTTTTGGTAACAAAATCCCTAGACTTTAGAAAGTATAATATAATTTTATTTTATTTTTAAAATACACATTTACAAATATTTCATTATATATTGATTGGTCCAGAATTGTTATTGCGTTCTCAACCTTTTAGGTATTCTTATTTGATTATTCTCATACACACACGCTACGTTACTAACCACAAAAAACAAACTTACAACGGAACAAGCATAAGTGGGCTTTCCGATTATGATTACTTTTGAGTTTAGGATTCCTATTTATAAATCAATTAAAAAGAAAACTTTATACTCGAGTCCCTATTGAATTTTTTTCTCATATTTGTTGTGGCAGAGATGGTGTTATTTTGAAACTTCTAAGCCAACTTATCGAATGTCGAGAGTATATTCATCCATAACCTCTAATACCTTATGGTGACATTTATTAAAAATAATTTACTCCATCAAGTACCTATTTGATCATTTTGTAAAGTGCATCATCAATACATCTTCTCGTATCAGTAACTGTAAAATTATCAGAATTACCTAGATTCCACTTCCACCTGACTTGTGAAGTTGATGTAATAAATTCAAGATTAGGTTGATCAAGCCTGCCATTCGAGCTTGCTCGGTTTCCCCCAGCACCTCGTGATGCTAATTCCAAACCCATGAATTACAATCCCAACCTACTTTTATGCAACATTCTTTATATGTTTCTAAAAGAAACGAACCTATGAGCTAAACATCTTTCCAAAAAAGAATTAAAGAATAATTCCCAACTTGTCTTTGAATAAAATCATAAGGAACAATCTCAGTTGGTTAACTGGAGAATCATCTATTCAACCTCAATACACCTTTGTCCGAAATCTCCACCCTAACTCTATGTATTGTTTTCACCACTTTAATGTTGGATCTATATGCTCAAAAATCATTATTTAAATGATAAACTAATAACATATGATCTTACAGGGTCACACCTTAATCACGTTGGTACTTATTGAATATTTATTAAGTGTTTGATTATTAATAAATAAATTCAACTTTTGCATTTAGTTATAAAATAATTATTGTTTTATGAAAATAATAATAAAAGAAATAACAAACTAGTTGTTATATCATATCTTTGATATAATAAATCATGTACAAAGTTTTGAACACTTTGTTTAACCATGATTAAATTAGTGAGTAAGTTAGTGTTTCAAGGTTAAATAAACTAGGAGACAATTTTTTTGTCTCTTATTCCCCTCATGGCCGAGATTTTTTTAGAGGCATGAGAGGTTGCTTCTCAACCTCCCTTCTCTTGTCTCCCCATGACTTTTTGTTGTATAATACTTTAGATTATGATACTTTAGATTATGATATTGGGTTTGACCTTACCTTACATGGGATACTTAAGAGAGTGTTATGCATGAGATGGGTTAGTTTTTTCACTCACTTTCTCTAAAAAGAAGAAGAAGTCATAACTCCCTCTTCTTCCTCTCATTTACTCTCTTTTGAAGATAGTCGTTGTAACACCTATTTTCCATAATGGTTTTAGATTAATACTTAACGGGATCAAATATAGAGTTTTTAGGGAAAAACTCTATGCCACGGCATGGTGCATGGATGTGCACGATGTAATGCTCGTGGTTCTAAGCTAGACATTAATGATGATGTAATAGTCTAGGTCAACCTTTGTAACTTATTTTAAAGTAATAAGATGTATTATTTGATTATTATGTGTTTTATGCCTAATTATTATGATTTAATAAGATAAGGATAAAAATAAACGTCAAAAATAAATGTTAGATATACTCGATATCTGTGAAGAAAGTTGTAGTGGTTGAAACAAGGACTCCGGAGATATAAAGAATACCGAAATCCGAGTTATAACGAAGAAGGTATGACCTGTCGAAGTTTTACGACAGAACCGACATGACGCTGTGTAACTTAAATAGTGAATTTATGATAAAGTACTTTTTAGTCTAGCGATCTAAATGAAAGTTGTAGTATACATTAAACCGAGAGCATGCATAAAAAGAATATCCAAATCTGACTTTGTATGAGGAAGTTATGAATTTTTCTAAGATTTGGCATAGTAGTATGCAACCCGAAACTCGAATTTTAGATCAAGTGATTTGTAGCTGAAATAACCTAAACGAGAATCGAAGATCTTGCAGATAGTAGGGCAACGACAAAAAGACAAACGAAAACGGACGTCGGATGAATAAGTTATGAATTTTTAACGGACTTTTCCTGTCCCGGCCTGTTAAAAATATAACTTTAAAAAAAGTCAAAATTAGCCGACGGAGTCTAAACAAAAGTTGCAGAGCACGATCATACCTACGCGTGTATATAAATAACGTCAAAAACGGAGTTCGTATACGAAAGTTACAAATTTTTGAAGTTTGTAAAATGGGAGTATGCCCAGCCTACAGGAGTACACCTAGCATACTCATATTCAAGGTCCGAAGTTAGCCACGTAGCCTACTCCATTGCATGACAACCATGTGTCCGTAGCTTTGATGCTCCCGGAGTTATCCCTTAGTACGCCCAACATACTTGTTATACGCCTAGTGTACTCATTGAAGAGGCAGTACGCCCCGTGTACTCTAAAGTTACGCCCATCGTAACTTGAGTATTCATCCCCTATAAATAGTGAATGATGCCAGCCGAATTGATGTTACAATTTTCACTCTTCCCACCTTGTACTTTCTTCTATATTGCAAAAATTACCCCAAGCCTATTATATCATCCTAGCATCATAAGCAAGCCCCGGAGAGCCCAAAGATCCCGAGAAAAGAGTTTTTCGAGCCAAAACTCTGTCCACGTGAAGCCCGGTTTTGAGAAAACATCCTGGTTTCATCGAAGAATATTGTTTTAAGAAACGAAGTGTTGCCCGATTATCATTAAATCAGGTGAGTGTATAGTCACCTTCATCTTACACATAGATATGAAGTATTTTCTATAAAATACGTGCTATGTATAATTATATTTGGTGTTTAATTGAGATGGGTGTTGAATAGATGTTTTATACAAGTTTTAAATTGTATATATGTATTTTTATCTACAAATATGTTGGGTAAAACATGAGTAGATGAAATAGATGATGTGTGTTAAAATGATGAGAGGTCTCGATATTGTTGTTGTTTCAGTCATCTAATGAAGTATAGATGACGACCACGGACCTTTCTAGACAGTGCAGTGGAATGCTAGCAGGTTCACAGCCTGTGGGTGTTTGTGAACTTAGTGTTCAATAGTATACTCCATCCCCCACATGGTTGCCTTATTTGACATAAATTACTGAGGAATCCCCTAAAGCAGTGTTGTCACCCCGATGAAAGTCCTTAGACTCGGTCCCTTGTGATAGGTGTTTAGGGACGTAAAGTGAGGATAACGAGAATAGGTAATCAGGGATATTGATTGATTGATGAAATTAATAAATTTATTGTCGGTTGATGAAATTAATAAATTTATTTATTGTGGGTTGAAAACCCTATATGCTCACCAGGCTCCCAAGCCTGACCCACTCAGTTTTTTATATTACAGGTAGTGGACCCAAAGCATAATTTGAATGGTGAAGATGGATTTTTGGATTATAGGCCAGTAGTTGTAAATAATTGTTGTAAGGCTTATAATATACAGTTTATGCTTTTGGTCTGTATCGGAACATGACATCCCGATGTTTTGTTATATAATGAAAATATATTTCTTTAAGAAATGCATTGATAATTTTTTTATTATATTTTGTTTTGGGAACAAATTCCGCAACATCTTTTGGAAGATTACTCTGATTTTATTTTAAAAAGCATAAACTAAATCGCTCTTTTTTGGCTGAGAAATTTGGGGATGTCACACACGACGTGACATGATTTAAATGAAACGTAATTTCCTGATAGATGCCATGATGTGGCAGTAGGATATCCATGACATGGCAGCTGTTCTGGCCCAAGCCAGTGATTTTAGGGTTTCCTCCCATATTTAAGCTTCATCTCCCAAGGATTAGGGCATCCTTTCAGCCTCCAAACCTCTATCACGTGAGAGTTTTGTCTTATTTTGGTGCTTTTGGTACACTTTGAAGAAGAAGAAGAAGAGGGCTTTTTTGGAGCAAGGATCAAGCAAGCCACTCTACTCCATCCTTGTAATCATCATTTGGACCATTTGTAAGACTTAAAGCTCTATCTTTGTGATTTCTTCCTTGTAGATCTAGTCTTATTTGCATGTTTTAGTCCATATGAGGAGTTTGTATGATGGAATGAAATAAAGTTCTTATGGCTCATCAAGGTCCCTTAAGCCTTACAACTTTCAGATCTAGGTTTTAGTTAAGATTGGTGAAGCCTTGTAAGAATCTTAGGTCACTTTCTCCATTTTGACCTAGTTGGGTGAAGAACATGCATGTCCATAAAGTTGATACTTTCATGAGCCTTTAGAGTCCTTAGAAGCTTTATGGAAAGTTGAAGTTGATGGCTTAATGGGTTAATGACTCAATCCATAAGATGTTCCCTAGCAGGTAGCCACAACTTAACATGTAGAGCAAGGTTGTAGAACTCATTACGCGGTACCTGTTCGGCCGACTATCGAGTAGCGAGTACTCGGGAGTACTTGAGAGTACTCAAGAGTACTCAAGAGTACTCGGGGAATACTCGGATTTGGAAATTTGTGTAGAAATATTTTTAGGGAAATTATATATGTCAAAATCATAATATAAAATCATAAGTTGATTGAAATATATAACAAAACTAGATACATGTGAATACACAAAAAACGAAAAACACACAATGGTCTCACTTCGTGAATAATTACTGAAAATTTAAGATATATATGTAGTAATAATCACATGTGTGTGTGTTAAATAATAAATCATTAAGTATATTATACATATTAATCACCGAGTTGACCGAATTTCACAACACTACTCAGTTCGTAAGGGGTCGATCGGGGAGTACTTGAGATTATGTAACTCACCTCGACAAGGGGGGAGTAGCGAGTACTCAGAGGAGTAATCGGCCAACTCGGCGAGTTTTACAACACTGATGTAGAGTGCCACAATGTGGTGATGAAGGACTCTGCGATTATCTTGTCCTGATATGCCCACGACATGGCCAATGAGGGCCCACATCATGGTGACTGTTTATTGAGTTGACTAATACCGAGTGGTGGATCGGGACTGAGTTTATTAGCCATGACATGGCCATGAGTAGGCCACGACGTGGGAGCCATCTTTTGATGTTGACTATGACTTTGACTTTGATCGTTGACCTTTGGCCTGGGCTGACTTTTTGTCAAATTGCTAGTTTTAGAAGGTAGACTAAGGGTTTACCTTGTATGGTTTACTTGTTCTATTAGGTGTCTAAGCCCATAACTATAATTGGTATGTACTTGAATTGATAGCAGCACAGTCCTTTTGGGTTGCCCTCAAACCTAGCAATCGGACAAGGAAATTATGAAAGGAGAGATATTAATTTATTATAAGATTAATAAATTAATATAAATGAATTTATTAATATATTAAAAGATTAATATATTAATAAGAAATCATTATGTTTAATTAATTGTTAGCCAGAAATTAATTAGAACTAATTTTGGGGTTAAAAGAATTAATTATAAGGTGTAGGGACTAGTTTGCAATTATCTAATAGTTGAGTGTAAGGCTCCAGAACCTCCTTGGAAGGAGGTGGATGAAATCTATAGGGGAAACCCTAAGGATTTCGTCCAAGGGGGCTTGGATAAGGCCCTTGGGTTTGCTTAGGCCCTAAGCAAGGAGCATTAGGGTTTTTCCTAAACCCTATATCCCTCAACTATATAAGGAGCCTCCTGGTTCACATTTTTGGCCACTCTTTCTTTTGAAGAAACCCTTAGGGCCAAAATTGCATACTCCCTCCCTCTCTCTCCTTCTAGTTTCCTTCTTGCTAGTTCTTGGGTGTGATTCCATTAGAGGCATTACATTTGTGGTACTAAGCTTCCAAGAAGATCAACATCAAGTTCAAGAGGATTATCAATTGTTTACTATAACAATTGAAAGATATGTAATTCCTAAACCCTAGTTTGTTATTTTCGAAAATAGCCTCTCTCCTCTAGGGTTCTTGTTTTGTAATTCAAAGTTATATGTTCAATAGTTAAAACATAGATCCAAAGTAGGTTGCATGTGAACTTAGGAATTGTTTTCTAGTTTAATTGTTTTACCTAAAACCCATCAGTGGTATTAGAGCCATTGTTGTTTTAAATTGAATTGCTATAATAGTTGAATTGCAAATTAGGGTTTATAGCCATTAAACCCTAAAGACCAAAATTTTCGATTTTAGGGTTTTGGTGCAAAGGGTTTTCGAAAACCCTAGCCTCCATAAACCCTAGTCGAAATTAGGGTTAGGGTTTCCAAAACCCTAGCCTCCTCCCCTTGAGATTTCGAAATATGCTCCCCCTTTTAGGGTTTCTTTGTTTTGGATAATAGTTGCCTTATTGGATAATTGAGAAAAATAAGGAAATTATCCTATCCCCATATTTTCAAAATCTAGAAGGGATACGGATTAGGATTAAATTAAGTGTTTAATTTAATTAGATAATCCTTACTAGATTTAATTAATTAATTAAAAGTTAATTAATAGATAAATATTAAATCTAGTTATTTGGTTGAGAAAAATAAGGAAATTATCCTATCCCCATATTTTTTGAAATCTAAAAGGGATATGGATTAGGATTAAGTTAATTGTTTAATTTAATTAGATAACCCTTACAAGATTTAATAAATTAATTAAAAGTTAATTAATAGATAAATATTAAATCTAATTAATTGGTTTATTTAAATTTAAATTTTAATAGTTTAAATTTCGAAAAATTTATATAAACCCTTGGAGTTTTAAAATGTTTAAAACACACCTTATATATATATATATATATATATATATATATATATATATATATATATATATATATATTATAATTAAAAGTTAAATATTATATATGTATAAGACTATGGTCAGTCAAATCGCTAGCATGCCTCATTCACGAAGCTAGTCTATAAGGGGGTATAAGGACACTGCCTATAAAATGGTAGTTGAATGGGTGTCCACTCTCACCCATCGCTTCCTTGATTAGTGGAGGGTCGTTAGCAGAATGGATTTGATAGGACAACTACTTCTCATTAAAAGTATAATGCTATTAAAGAAAGTACTAGAACATTATTTTTCAAAATCCCAACTCTAGTTACTTTAGGAAAAATGTGAAAAGCATGCTAATCCATGAAATTGCACATTATGCTTTATTGGTCGTTAGTGGAGCGTGTGTGGTTAACCGGCACACTAAAAGGCACTAATAAAGAGTAGTAGTGGGTATCTCATGATTGTCATTTTGATGGAGCGTGTGTGGTTTACCAGCACATTAATAGTTAATGATAAAGACAATGAGGTTACCAAGCATATTTGCATGGTTATTCACATCTTGTTTGTGATCCTCGGCATCCCAGTCACAAATAGAAGAGCATAATCCGAGATTAAAACATGCCATTGAATAGTTTCAATGTATCTCAAAGGATCTAGGAGTTTCCAATACATTTAAAACTTAACCTTCTCTTTCGTTTTTCATGGTGGAAATTGGTAAATCGTCATTTACCTACCTTCAAATATTCTGCAAATTGGATTACGACATCCCTCTTCCAATTTGTGGAATGTTGTGTTGGATCCTAGCCTCGATGTTTCTTTTGGGTGTTACATCAAGGATTCTTATCAACTAACTTGAATTTTCTCCCGTTTTTGTAGATGTCTAAATCTAACCATGGTCTTCCCGAATCTAAAGGAAAAGGTATTCCTGCTCAAAGTCTGTTCCACTATGAAGGTGAAAGATCAATCTCTGCCATGTGGACTAACTTGATTCCACTTCCTCCACCTCCTCCTGTTGTTCTCCCAAACCCACAAGACCGAAGGATTGAAAAGTTCAATATCACTAAATCCCTATTGGAAATGAAACATGAAGATGGTAAACCCGTGTGTGCTCACGTCCTAGGGATGAAATCACACATCGATAGGTTGATAATGTTGGGTGCGACCGTTCCCAAGAAGTTGGCTGCGGACTGGGTTCTTCAGTCACTCCCTGAATCATATAATAAGTTTAAAAGAGAGTATTATATGATGGGTCTTGACGCCACCCTGACCTAACTTACATGCTTATTGCTGCTGAATCAGAAATGATTTGGCAAAGCAATGGAGCATATTTGTTTGGTGAATCAACCAACCATGCTTTCAAGGACATTCCAAAAGAACCCACCTGTTTCTGCTGCCAAGAGAAGAGGCGTTGGATACAAATCTGCCCTGAGAACCTGAAGAGTCCAAGAGATGGGAGAGTCAAGGAATATGGCTCTGCTTCAGGTAAAATCCACTATCTAACTCCATTAAGTTCCTATTCATTGATTCTTAATACATAATGTGATAAGATTACATTTGAATGTTTTGCAGGATCAGATAAAAGAGAGGAAACCTGATGGAAAAGCAAGATGAGTCTGATCACGAAGAAATGGATCATCGTCGCATGAATTCGAAGATCAGATTTTGAGCTTAGAAAGTTATGATAGATTTGTTAGGAATAAATACATAGTTTTTCAGTTGATTTTGCATTGTAAGGACAAGTTTTCCTCTGCTTTTTATGAATAAAAGAAATTTTGGTTTGGATAATTTTATATATATATATATATATATATATATATATATATATATATATATATATATATATATCCTTGCAATGAAATCGTTGTGAAAAATTGATGTTTATGTATTACTACAATGAATGGATTTGATTCTTAATTATGTTATTTGTGGAAATGTCAAAAATTTGTCAAATAAGGAAAGATTCTTATCGCCCAAGTTTCAATTAGACAGAAACTTGAAATCATACAACTAGGTTGCATGATGAATGAGAAACTTCATACTTGGAAATTAGACTAATTCTTTGGCAAAGTGTCAAGAGAAGGACTAGGAGATCAAGTACACTAGGTTGTGCGTTAATCAAGTCCACCACAAGAGTGATAAAGATATTCATCATGATTTACTAAAGTTTAGTAAATATGATTATACTTATAAGATTAAGTATAATTCTGAGCTGATCGAAAGAGTTTCAATCAATAGTAGAACGAATAAGAAGAATCAAGTAGGCAGAAAGATAAAAGTTTCTCTATTCTAAGAAGAAGGGAGAGTACCTTTTATTGTGTTTTATGATAAGTCTTAATGATAAGGAACCGTATCTCAATTGATCCTCTAAGTGAGTCTTAGTGCATTTGCATGTCTAAGAAGAGGAATCGAGAATTGTGGAAATGGTTAAAATCAAGAAGTCAATCATACTTTGTTCCAACATCAAGTCTTAGAGTTATACTCCAAGATTGTGAATTTAGTGACAAGTCTCGAGAAGGTTTATAACACTCATCAAATGTGGAGTTTGGAAAAGGCTTTCTTATTCTTGCACATTTGAAATTGGTAAGTTGTGATGTCTTGGATAAGACACAGACCAACTAGGACAAATTTTGTGAAGTGTTTTGTCTTGATAAGAACTACACTAACTCTTAAATATTTGTTTTGTCTAGGAAAGTTTCCTGACAAGAGAATCATATATGTCAAGAGGTCAGTGGGAGTTTTAATGATCTTGAAAAGGATTTCAAGAACAAATCAAGAATAAACCTTATCAATCATCACTAGCACATGACTTGAGGTTTACAGCCTATCGTGGATGACATACTCCTTTTCTGTGTCATTCCAATTGAGTTAATTATGCATGTGAGTTCTATGAGTTCTTATGTGAATGCATAAAGACAAAGCACCTTGATCAATGGAAAGTATATTGATAAGTAAGGATGAGTTGATAAACCACTTGGAAGACATGGTGGGCACTCATGTTACCATAAGGCAAGAAATCAAGATTAAGAAAGTTCAGTCCATATGAGTTTGGATTTGTCACAAACTTTGGTTCTGAAAAATTCACATGGATAGGAACTTATACACCACAAAATCTAAGTGTCATAAGATTACCTCCTTCATAAAATTGACTGTGAGGAAATGTTTTCACTAAGAGAGATTTTAAGAAGATAGTGATTGTGGAAATTGTATTCTCAAATTCAATTATGGTTACGACATCCCTTTCCATAGTTCGAATTGTGAGATTTGGCAATTAGTCTAAACATTTGGGACTTAGTGACATAAGTTCTGAATTTGTCTAGACACATATATGAGCTTTCTAAGGCAAATGTGTATGAGTTTAAGAAGCTTTGATAAAGGCTTATCAAAGCATTAGGTATTACAAATATGAACTTAAGGAATTCAATAGGCATTGTTCTCTGGAAGTTTAATTGTTTTCTAAATACATGTCAAAGCTAGTGGGAGCATAAGTGTTATGCTAGTAAGAAAATAATCATCATGTTAGTGGGAGCATGATTATTGTTATGGTAAAGTATTGCGAGTTAGCAATATTAATTATAGAAAACAAAGATTCACTTTGCAAAGTTGCAATGGTTGAAAAGTTGTTTTAATATAATTAAGGGAGAGAATATTATACTTCATTTCAATATTCTAAAGCTTAGATCGAGAAACGTTAATAAATTTAGTCAAGGAAATATAGTGTTTTTTCAAATTAGATTATGATCACGACATCCCTCTTCATAGATCGAATTGTGGGAACAGGACACATAAAATATTATGGCAGAAGGATGATAAAGTATCACGTCTTTATGCGAGACATTATGCATCGTCTCCAATACGCTTCGGGTATAGGATCGATTGCATGTGCTATAATATTTGACCATTCTAAAATCTTCCAAATTCCTAGGGCATTAAGAGGGAAAAAGGAACTAGAATCGGTTTTGACTAAAATAATTAAACAACTATCAAAGGAAAATCTGAGGTTCACTGAGGATTTGTCGCTTGTAAGTAGTTGGAAGTATAGTACTGAATGGGCTATATTGACATTATTATGAATAGATAAGATTCTATTAAGAATGAGTTGTCATATGGCAAATATGGAAATGTTTCCATTAATGGGAGTTGGATATTAAGAAATATGTCTAGATTAGAAACTTTTATGCGAGAAGGATGTTCAAATGAATGTACTTTGAATGTGAGACTTCACGTCTATGGAATTGTCTTGTGACAATTTCCGATAGAATACCTTGTAATTTCATTAGTCGAGTCTTGGTGACTTTTGTGCTATGACATTACGAAAGAATTATTGCATAAAATGTTAGAATCTAACATATTCTAGAAGTGGTAAGAATTTGGTATTCTTATACTAATAATAAAGATTGGGGATTGTGAGATGAAATTTTTTTCAATTGATCTATTCACAAAGTATGGACCATAGGAAACCAAAGTGTGCATGCTTGGAGCATGGGACAATTATGGTTATAATTCGAGTAATAAGTTGATTTTCTGAAACTGTAAGCAATGAATAATGAGTAATCAATATGGTGTTTAAATAAAAGTGTTTTTATTTACGGTCAAAAGCTTTGGGGCCATATACGATTAATATTATTATTGCGTTTCACTTTGCATGTTTTGACTTCCCGAATAATAAGATTATTCAAACTCCACAGTCGCTCGTACTTTTGGAAGTAAGTAGTGAATCAAGACTGTCATGAACTGGATTGTAGATTGTCTAAGGATAGACATGGCAATAGATTTGCTACAACGTTCATGAGTACTCAGAAATTGAGATTTGAGTATTGGATAAACCCTCGCTCAGAGTATTACTTCATGGAATTCATCACGAGTAATACTGAGACGATAATATCTTATAATCTTGAAACGAAGATATATGAGTTGTAATTTACAAGTCGGTCATGCATTGGTGATACGAAAACGCATCAGTAACTTGGTGTTATAAAACGTATTGCCATGTATAATTTGATGAGTAAAAGATACAAGCATACGTGTCAACATTTATTCGTTCCTTTTGCCCTAACCGGAAAAGCGATATTTGTGGGCCCCTCGATGATTTGGTGTTGACTTATGTGCTGGGCCCAGCCAGGACTAAATTAATGTGTTCAATTAGAAGTCCTACATCATCACAAATCAGGAATTGGGAAACATAGATTCTGGACAAAGAGGTTAATTACATTCCATGTCTTTTGTCTAGGGATATCTGGCAGAACGAAGGATTATATGATCACTTATCTTAGGACACGTAACTGACTGGGTCAGAGTTCGGCAGCAGCTTTTTGGAAGCTACAATTTGCTGGTCAAATTTAGAAGGCATACTAGCAATTATAGTTACAGACTTATCCAAGTGGGAGACTGTTGGATTAGGTGTCTAAGCCCATAACTATAATTAGTATGTACTTGAATTGATAGCAGCACAGTCCTTTTGCGTTGCCCTCAAACCTAGCAACCGGATAAGGAAATTATAAAAGGAGATATATTAATTTATTATAAGATTAATAAATTAATATAAATGAATTTATTAATATATTAAAGATTAATATATTAATTAGAAATCATTATGTTTAATTAATATTTAACCAGAAATTAATTAGAATTAATTTTGGGGTTAAAAGAATTAATTACAAAGTGCAGGGACTAATTTGCAACTATCTAATAGTTGAGTGGAAGGCTCTAGAACCCCCTTGGAAGAGGGTGGACGAAATCTATAGCGGAAACCCTAATAATTTCGTCCATAGGGGCTTGGATAAGGCCCTTGGGCTTGCTTAGGCCCTAAGCAAGGAGCATTAGGGTTTTTCCTAAACCCTAGATCCCTCAGCTATATAAGGAGCCTCCTGGTTCACATTTTGGTCACTCTTTCTTTTGAAGAAACCCTAAGGCCGAGATTTTGCATACTCCCTCTACCCTCTCTCTCTTCTACTTTCATTCTTGCTAGTTTGGGTGTGATTCCATTAGAGGCATTGTACTTGTGGTGCTAAGCTTCCAAGAAGATCAAGATCAAGATCAAGGGAATTATCAATTGTTTACTATAACAATTGAAAGGCATGTAACTCCTAAACCCTAGTTTGTTAATTTCGAAATTAGCCTCCTCCTCTAGGGTTCTTGTTTTGCAATTCAAAGTTGTATGTTCGATAGTTAAAACATAGATCCAAAGTAGGTTGCATGTGAACTTAGGAATTGTTTTCTAGTTTAATTGTTTTACCTAAAACCCATCATTACTAGGAGGGGTTTAGCACCATTCTTTGGCTGTGGGTGCTGTTAGATGTGGTTTTCGTCAATGAGGTCAGTCTTCCCACTATACTATGTAGGATGCTAGTTGTCTTTGTGATGCTTGCATGGAAGACCAGGGTGTGGCCGTTGGTATATGTATGAAAGACTAGGGGCTGTCCTCTGACAATTGTATGAAAGACCAGGATTTGGCTCCTGGCATTTATATGTAGAATACTAGATATCTTTGTGATATTTGCATGGAAGACCATGGTTTAGCCCTTGGCATCGACATGTAAGACCGGGATTTAGCCTTGACATTAGCTAGGAAAGACCATGTTCGACTCATGGTAGGAAGACTATACGGTGACCATAACATTTACTATCTTATGTATGGTATGTGGTATTTTAAGGAGATCACTAAGCTTTGTGCTTACGGTTTATGTTTAAAATGTTTTTCAGGTACTCCTAGTTCCAAAGGGAAGGGGTTGGCGTGATCACATTGCATCCCCCAAATTTTATTTTGCATTGGCTGTTTATGATTTCTTACTCTGATGTTTTTACTATTATTATCTTTTGGAACAAATGAATGGATAATTTTGGTTGATCAAAAATGAAACTTTTACTTGACATTTTTGGGACATTACAGTCTTGGTAAGTAAAGATCCCTTGTGTTGTCTCCTTTAGTTCTTACTTGTATTAAGTACTTACAGGATTAAAATACACAAGAATACAAAAAGAAACTAGCATTCCATAGTACCTTACTCTTGGTGGTTGATTACTTGTAGAGAAGTTCAAACTCTAAATACTTTAACACCCCAAAACAAAGTGGGTTCAAAGGCTCCAAAGGTTATCATTCTAAAACACCTTATGTTTGTTTTTAATTTCATCCTAAGCTCTTTAAAAGGATCATTTGTGGTTTTGTTTTGACATAAACTCGAAAACTACTAGTAAAATTTTAAAGCTTCCATTGCCTATTATTATGAAAAACTCTCTATTTTATGTCACACATTGAAACGGAATTTACACAAACTTTGAAAAACAACGGGCTAGCGGTGAAAGTGAGGTGAGTTTGTTGAAAAAAGCCATGAGACATTCCAAGATGACATGCAAAACCCTTTTAAATTCATGTGTCAAAAAAGTATTAGTTGGAAGGAATTTTGAACACATGAAGACATTTTCAATCATCCAAAAAGAAGCAAAACATCTTCATATATGAACTCACAACACATGTTATTGGATGGTCACATCGACATTGATCTTAATGATGACAATGAAGAAATACAATCGCCTCATTGTCCCATGGTAATGGAAATAGCAAAAGCTAAAGGAAAAGGAAAAGCAACATCTTCAAATTCTTCGGTCGCCAACCGAGCGGTCTACCAAATCCGAGGAAATGATGGTGCAAAAGGCACAATTAAATACAACTTTAGAGAAGTATATGGCTGAAACCGTCAAACTCACAAAATATTTATTGTTAATGCAAGACGTGAGATATCTCAAACCTGAAGATCAAGAATCGGCTAAGGCAGTCAAAGCGTCAATAAGGGCTAAATATAATCTACAAAAAAAATGAAATTTTAGTTTTATGTTATCTTTTTAGGTTTTCTAATGTAATTTTAAATTCATGTTTTTTTATTTTAGGTTTCCTAATGAAATTTATGTTTTATTTTAATTAATATCAATGGTTTTTATTAAATGCTAACTTTTTTATTTTGAAAAAGAAAAAGCTCATAGGAAAATGCATGACCACACCCTAATCATAGACAAAAAATGACAAAAAAAATGGCAAAACGCTTATGTGACATCTACATTGCACACTTTTTTGGTAGACAAAAACATCACCATACTCTTTAGTCTTAGTAAAATTTTAATTAGAGAAAATATCACTATAACACAATAAACTTATATCTATGGCTCGATGGGTCACTAAAGTTTTTTTTTTTTTTTTTTTTTTTTGCACCATAGGTCATTAAGCTTACAATATAGGTCTCTATTACTTTTGTTAGTTTTCAACAAATCAGCTGTTAACCAGTTATTATAAATTACACGAATGATCCCTATAATTTTTTTGCGCAATAAGTCACTTCTCCCTTCTCCACTCTTCACATACCGCCGCCAATGGCTCCACCTCTTTTATACACCTTACTTGCCTCTCTTTTAACTCTTTATGTCATTATTGCCAATAACAAAGACCGAAGACTCTCGTAGTTCACCATTTCTTTACTAAATCTTACATCTTTAAGTCCTACCACTCCTACCACCGTACTCATCCCTCCACCTCCCTATATCCTACATCTCCATCATCCTTCCCACGTACGTCATCAGAGCAATGCCCCCAACATTGCTAGCCACGTAGTTCGTGTTACGAATATTCCCGATGGTGCACTAACGGTGATTGTTAGTGAGTGGAGGGGTGACTGGGCGATAAACCGTTCTCCGGCAAAAGGGTCGAAAACCAATGAATGATATAACGTCACGAGGAAGTTATGGTTGGTGGATGGAATGGGTACTAGTTGGTCGGAGACGGATAAAGATTGTATCGTGAGGTTTCAGGAAACGAACAACGGATGGCGGTGAAGGAAACGGGGTGGTAGGTCGATCGTCAAAAGTGGTAAGGTTATCCATTTAGAGGATACATGATAAAGGTGAAGAAAGTGATGAAATCCGAGTGGCTTTGGTCATTATTATTGGCAACAATGGCATAAAGAGTTAAAAGGGGAGGGAAGTAAGGTGTGTAGATGAGGCGGGGTCACCGGTGGCAGACGACGGAGGGGAGAGATGTACGAAAGTGACTTAATGCGCAAAAAAAAACAAGTCATATAGACCATTTGTGTAATTCAGAATAACTAGTTAATGTGAGATATGTTAAAAAGTAACAAAAATTGACTTAATAGACATATAAGTTGAGAAAATGTCACTGTGACATAATGAACTTATGTGTTTTATCTGACTTGACCAATTATTATTATTATTATTATTATTATTATTATTATTTTGTGCAATAGGTAATCTAACTATTATTGTATATGTCAATTAAACCATTATCGTTATTTTATTAACCATTCCTCCGTTAACCAGTTTTCTAAACTACATGAATGACCCCTACGTTTTAAATTTCTTTCTTAGTTAGTCATTACCATCCGTGTTTTAAATCACACGACTGAAACTACCACAATTCTGAAACTCTGGGGACCAAAGTGTAACATTGTTATTATTCTCCCCATTAAATCTGGTTGAAACATAAAGCATACCATTGGATTCTATAACCACCAAACCAATAATAGGCAAACTTTTCTTTGATGTCAGCACATACTTTTAGTATTGTTAAAAAGATGGGTTGTGTGAGTTTTACCCCTAAAAGTCTCATTTTATGGAAGAGATCAAGGGAAAGTAAATCTTGTCCATTTGTTACAACTTACAAGAACTGCTGTCATTCCATTCCATGAAACCGCATCTCTAACTTCCATATAATCAAACACAGATCTTGTAAATCTGATCATTCCTGATTTTGAATACATACTATTCAAAGAATTACACACGTATGTAGTTAGCTCAAAGCCAAATTTGACAACCATGGTATGAATCTGCATTCCTTTTCACAACTGCACCATTGTTAACCAAAGCTCCAAGAACAATAGCAAATGTGAATGAGTTATGTTTAATTCTTTATGTTTTCGTTTGCAGAATAAGGTCTATAGCCTGATCTTGTATCCCCTTTAATGAATACCCTGTAAGCATTGAAGTCCAAGACACCACGTTTTGGTCAGGCATTTCATCGAATACCTTCTCAGCTATTGAAATCGATCCAGTTATATATATATATATATATATATATATATATATATATATATATATATATATATATATATATATATATATATCAATGAGGGAAGTGTCAACGCTAACATCCTCAACAAACCCGTATTTAATGCAATCACAATATATTTGTTTGACTATTATTTGATCCCATAAGCTTCCGCATATTTTAAGAACACAAGAAAAGCTTGCCCCATCAACCAGTAAACCCAAACGACGATATCTGAAACCGAACTCAACCTCCTTTCGACCGTATGATTGAAGTCGAAATCAGGTAGCAGGATTTCGACGGTTTGATCCTTCAAGTTCTCGTAGGTCTTCAAGCTGTAACACCTCATGCAAACGACTGGTCTCTTTGGCGATTTGGGGGTAGGGTTTTTGAGAATTTCATCAGGTTCAAGTAAGAAAATGTAAGTATCAAAAATAAGTTAATACCAACAAATTATGAACAACAATGAATTTATTAGATTCACCATATTTGATCGATTGTGAAGGAGGGTCGAGTAAGTTGGGATACAAAAGAATTTAAGGCTGACAATGACAATGTTACACTTTGGTCCCCAGAGTTTCAGAATTGTAGTAGTTTCAGTCATGTGATTTGAAAGATGGCTGATAATGACCAACTACGAAAGAAATTTAAAAATAGGGCCATTCTTGTAATTTAGAAAACTGGTTAACGGATAAATGGTTAAAAACTAACAATAATGACTTAATTGATATGCATAGTAATAGTTAAATGATCTATTACACATCCTATATAAATATAAATTTTAAGTTTAATGTCCATTGAGCCATAAACGTGACTTTATTGTTTCTTTTTAAATTTTAAATTATATGTTTTTTATTTTCCGTATTCATTCTAACACAAGTTTATTCGCGAACCAAACCGAAAAACACATATAGGCGGTGGTATATAAACTCCCAACAAGCATTACTATATTCGTTTCGGTTAAAACCCTAAATACCAAAACCCTAATTGGAGACGCACAATTGAAACCCAGCCCCATACTGGTTTCTCGCTGAATTTTTCAATACAACCTTCAGCTTTCTCCATCTCAATCGTATATCCAGGTATGCAAACCTGTATTTCGCTTGCTATTATTTAGTTATTGGCTGTTTTATATGTTTTAAACCGAGCAATTCAAGCATACAAACAAACAGTCATGTAATTAATTTGTAAACAATAGATGAGCAGCTGCGTTTTTGTGTGCTTTTGCGCTTTTGGGAGAACTTTGTGTATAAATACTAAATAGGTCTGCTGCAGAACTTTGTGTATAAATACTAAATTAGTGGTTTTCATAGATTCAAAATTTATAATTTATTGATATTTTCTTGTTTCCAAATGTTGCATCGAATGTCGGTGGTGAAATTTATCCAGAATTAAATATCTTTCGATTGGCTAGGTGTTTGAATTTTAATAATCTTTGTTTTTCACTATTTTGCATCAATTGTTCATCGTTCAATAATTTGAAGGTTAAAGCTATTGTTTTTAATGTATTGTTGTATGTCTTTACCAGTTTTCTAATAGCTTTCTAATACATAAATATGTGAATATTTTATATGTTTCACAGATACTTCTTCTTTCTAAGCAAATTTCCATCTGCTGTTATTCAGATGGCCACAAGTAAGTTAATTGCCTTTTCCACTTTTGTCAATTAAGTTACTTGTGTAATTAACTGTTATTTGTTGTTTCTTTGGTTATAAGCAACATACTTTCATTGATTTATTTATTATAACATTTTACTTTCATTTTCCTCTATAATACACCTATAAATGAAAGTATGTTGCTTTTTTCTTGCTTGTAGTCCAAAAAAATATGTGATATTTTATTCATTGAAAATCACACTGATAAGAGAAAGCCTTTTTTTTTTTTTTTTCTTTATCTGTTCACAGGACTTCAGTTTGAGAACTCATGTGAAATTGGGGTGTTCTCAAAATTAACAAATGCTTATTGCTTGGTAGCAATTGGAGGGTCTGAAAACTTTTACAGGTTTGTTATTTTGATTGGTCAAAAGACGATAATACCCTCCTCATATTCATCATTGAAAATATCCATATTACAATAAGTTGAATGAATGTTTGTTTTGCAGCACATTTGAATCTGAGTTAGCAGATGTTATTCCTGTGGTTAAGACCTCCATTGGTGGCACAAGAATAATTGGAAGGCTCTGCGTTGGTAAATACTTCCGGAAGCTTCTAGAACCTTCCTCATTCCGTTTCAAACACTGATTCTTGGTTTTTTTTCTAGGTAACAAAAACGGGCTTCTTTTACCTCATACTACTACTGACCAAGGTAAATTACATAAATCGTCCCTGTTTTTTGTCAAAAATTATGGAATGTCCCCCCCTGCGGATTTTTTAAACCTTTTTGTCCCTTTGGTTTCATTTCGCAGCATCCATTGTCCCTATTCGATGTAAAATGACCATTTTACCCTTTATGATCTTTCCTAACTTTTTTTTTACTAAAAATGTGGATTCCATTTTCTTTTCAATTAAATAAACAAACAACTCCATCACCGCCTTCATATTCAAACAACGAAGGTGGTGTCATATCTAACGTTATTAAGAACTCACACAAGGGTAAAACGGTCATTTTACATCGATTGAGGCGGTGGATGCAACAAGATGAAACTACAGGGATGAAAAAGGCTTAGAAAGGACCCAATCCATAATTTTTTTTTTGACAAACCTTCAATAATTTACTCTAAAACATAATTATATGAAAATAAGTAAATAAGTATTCAATTATTTTTGTGATACAACTTGTTTTTCATTTTTTTATTTTTTTATTTATTTATATTTCTTAGAGCTTCAACACTTGAGAAACAGTCTACCCGATGCGGTTGTTGTCCAACGCATTGACGAAAGACTATCCGCCCTTGGAAATTGCATAGCGTGCAATGACCATGTTGCCCTTGTCCACACTGATCTCGACAGGGTAAACAATAAACATCCATAACTTCTTCAAATTTTATATTTTCAATTTCTACTTCCTTAATTTAATTCATTTCTTCAATTCAATAGGAAACCGAAGAAATGATCGCCGATGTTCTCGGTGTCGAAGTTTTCCGCCAAACAATCGCCGGAAACATCCTCGTTGGCAGCTACTGCGCGTTTTCCAACAGAGGTGGCTTGGTAAGAAAATATTCCAATTTTTTTTTATTAAAAAATATTAAATATTTAAAATAAATTTAAAAGAAGGAATGATTGTGTTATTATAGGTGCACCCTCATACTTCCATTGAAGACTTGGATGAGCTTTCGACTCTTCTTCAAGTCCCGTTGGTGGCTGGCACGGTTAACCGTGGCAGTGAAGTGATTGCCGCCGGGTTAACCGTGAACGACTGGACCGCGTTCTGCGGTTCGGACACCACGGCTACGGAACTGTCGGTGATTGAAAGTGTGTTTAAGCTGAGAGAAGCTCAACCGAGTGCTATTGTTGATGAAATGAGGAAGTCTTTGATTGATACCTATGTCTGATGTCTGAATACTTACAGACTTATATGCTTGCTTTTTCTTCTTTTTTGGACTTTTGGTTTATCCCTTTTTGTTACATTGTTACAATGGAACTGATGTGTTTTTGGTTATTTATTTTGTATCTTTTAATTGGTAAAGTCTTAATTGTCTTTTTACTAAATGTAAGCAATTATTAAATGTTTTTTTTTTCTCGCTCTTTTTAAGTTAACTAGTTTAATTATCTGTGTATCAAGAATGTTGTATGAAGTTCTCATTAATCTCATTTGGTTTGTTGTTTTTCATGTTTTAATACTAGATATTTCCATGAGAAGTATTACTGGGTATAAATATTTAAATAAATAGAAAGTAAAATGTTGTGGGGCTTCAATGTTTTTTAAATATGTAATAATTATGTCATTTTCACAATTACTAGTTTTGTGATTTTTTTTTTGGAAATGGGGAATGATTATTAGTAAACAAAATGCTACCCAAGCAAGCAAGGTGTAGCTAGAAAGAGCATAAAATGTATTTAGTTTTATTTTGTATATGTATGATTAACTAGTTAAAGAGTAGTTAATATTTAATTAATTAATAGTTAATGTTAGATATAATTATGGATTGAAATAAAATGATATTAAAGGCATACGTCTTACTGCGTGGTTGGAATTAAAAGATTATAGTCTAATTATAAGGCCTATAAAAAAAACTATTTCAAATTGTGAAAAGATTTACAAAATGCTTTCACTAAAAACTTGAAGCATAGGTTTACTCATTGGTTGGAATTAAAAGACTATACTCTAATTATAAAACCTATGAAAAAAACTTTTTCAAATAGCGAAAAGATTTACAAAATGCTTTCAAACTTAAAAATTAAAAAAATATAATTTTTTAGGAAAAAAATTCAAATAAAATAATTTAACGATTTATTTTGAATAATTTTGTAATTTATAAGATAATTTATAAATTGAGTAAGTTTTATAATTGTCAAGTTACGAAATTGATAATCATCTATCTTATTTCATAGAATAAATTACATGAATGGTCCCTATGGTTTGGGGTAATTTGTGCATTTGGTCCCCAACTTATTTTTTTAACTCGGAAGGTCCGTAATGTTTGTTTTTGTTATGCGTTTGGTCATTATTTTTTGTTTTTGTTTCACGCTTGGTCTCTGTCTTACCTAAAAAGACTATTATTTAAATAAGAAAAAATGGTATGATAGGTAAAATAATGTGAGGGGGTTGGGGTTGGGGGTGTGTTTATTTAAATAAGTTAAAAAATCAAGGGCAAAATAGTCTTTTTAGATGAAATAGGGACCAAACGCGTAAGAAAAACAAACAGTAGGGACCTTCCGAGTTAAAAAAATAAATTAGGAATCAAGCATGTAAATTACCCTAAACCATAGAGACCATTTGTGTAATTTGCTCTATTTCATATTTGTCAAAGAGGGAGTTAACTTTTTCATGGCTTCTAAATAAATAATCAATGGCGAATATACATATAAATATATAACCAAGGTGCCTCAGTCATTTGACCCACCTATTTTTTTTATAACTAGGTGAGGGACCCGCATGTGAGATTTTTTTTTGTTTAATTCTCTGTAAATATTCTTTCATGAACTATTTGTTTATATTTTGAATACGACATTAGGGATATTTTTGATGATTTTGTCCTTAGTCATTTGTGCACACCTATAAAATACAACACTGTGAGAAAAAATAGGCCGCAATCATTAAAAATACCAACATATGTCTTACGTATTAGTATTCGCTCAACATATCAACCTTAATATAAAACATCCAGTTGCTTAACGAATATAATTTTGATAGACAATTGCGTTTTCAGCCTTGGTGTATAGAAGAACACTTACAAATATAAGAAATGCACATATATCTTTTCATTTAATCCAATAAAACCAAACTCAAACTTTTACAAAGGCCATAACAAAAAAATGATATTAACCAAAGTAATTAACAGATTAATAGTCTGCACATTATATCCTTATATAATAGATGTGAAACAAAGTATGCAACCCACAAAATAAATACAAAACTATCCTGGAATTTCAATCTTGTCTTTCTCTTTCCCACCAAAAACAGAGCATAACAAAGATCATATCTGCATAAAACAGACAAACTTTAAATTCAATATTGCCCTCCTAAAAGATTCTTCATAGAGAGGTGGAACAACAATTCCATTGAACTTCAAATGCTTAATTATCTTAAAATGATTAAAAAATTAATACACTTTCAAAAAGGAAAAAAGGATGCTAGAATGATACAAAAGAATCCTTTACCCTCATAATCATGTCATTTCTGAAAGCATTTAATTTATTTGCCAACTAATATATAAATACTAAAGAGATAGCAAAAATCGTTTATGAATCATTGTACATGACGTCTATATATAGGGAAAAAAGAACCAAGAAAATGACTTTTATTGACAAAATCAGAAATCTAGGAGCCATAGAACACCTGTTTCTCCATAGTCTTTTAATGAAGAACAAAAAGAAAACCAACCAAGCCCATATGAATCAAACACGTGGGTGCTGGTTATTTTACTTCATGTTCATAGGAGCAAACCCGGACTTGATATTCTGCACCTCTTTGGTTCCAATTTGGAATGCCTTAGTCAACACAACATCTTCCACCGGAGGAGATGACCCATCAATACTTAACTTCTCATCAAATGACAAAACACATCATGCAAATATGCAATCTTTTCAATGGAACATCACAAATGGAAAATAGAAAAAAAAATGTCGGTAGAAACATAAGAATGCTAAGAGGCAATTTGGCAATGATTCTGCAAAAGACATGAATGCCCTTATCATCCTCACTAAAAAGACAAAAAAAAGTCAGAGTCTTCGGTACTGACAGTATCAACATGCTTGCTAGGGGCTAAAAATGTCATTTGGGCATTAGCCTTGTAAGGAGCCACAACATATGAAATATTTTTTTTTCGACACCTTCATGTTGAAAGTATTTAGTAAGTGAAGAGCATAGAGAAGTGCCTTTAGGTTTAGATTTTGAATTTGGCTCCAAAGTCCAAATCCAATAGTGACATATTCTCCTTGGAGTGTTGTTTGAAAAGGCCTTTAAAACAAACTGAACCCCATGAAATCTTAAAAGAAAGATGAAAAGAACAACAATCTAGCCTTTTAAATTCGTTGGCCTCCATTGCATTTACATAAAAACAGTTAAAATAATATGAAACAAAATATAAATTCTTGTTTGAAAGGCCATTAAAACAAACTCAACCCCATGAAATCTTAAGTGAAAGATGCAAAGAGCAACAATCTAGTGTTTTAAATTCGATGGCCTCCATTTGCATATACATAAACACAATTAAAATAATGTGAAACAAAATATAAATTCTTAACAAGTTGATAATGCCATTGAGTAAAAATAATAAATAAGGTTGAAATCAAGCGTTAGGTTGAGACAGATTGCTTGCAAAAACCCGTTATAAATACATTTAGAATTCGACATGTTATGCTAAGAAACAAAATAAATAGAACCCATTATAAGAAATATACTTGTAACGCCTAGTTCTTGGTACACATTTAACTCATTTATTTATTTATTTGACAGAGGGACTCGACGAGTTGGTTGCCCTAACTCGTCGAGTGGAGGGCCGTCACAACTAGCATTTTAGGCTAGGAAATTCTGTCCATGCGTAATTAACTTCTGATGTATCTTGTAACCCTAAGTATGATGTTATACAAGTTATTCATTCAAAAACGACAATTCGAATCAAAACTCACTTGTGCAAGCTCTAAACCTAATTCAATACACTACATTCACCCAACCTTGAGCTTGAAACCCTAACTTCCCGGTTCAAACCTCTTATTGGACCAGGATTCTCTTATTGGGCCTAATGGTCCAATAATCCATCAACTTGGTTCTTTTGGGCCAAGAATCCACATTTGGGCCCAAATTGGACCCACATTCATTAAGCAATAGTATTTTGGGCCATCACACTCTTCATGGGCCTTATTGGGCCGAAAATCACTTATTTAATCTCATTGGGCCGAAAAGCCAGCTCTTTTATCCTTTTTGGGCCGTAGCCTTATATGTGGGCCCACATGGATCGAAAAATCCCTATTGGGCTAAAGTATTCTCGGTTGCATTTCTAACCAAGCCCAATATTTATTCTTTTCTTTCTTCCTTCTCCTATTCCCGGGTTTGATAAAAAAAGATTAATGAAGGATTAATGAGTAAGTGACACCTCATAATTACATGGAAGACATCCTTGCATTGTCTTCCATGTATCCAAGCATGCAAGATTACCCCCCCATATATCAAGGCAAAGCCTTTCCCTTTCTTCTTCTTATTCTCGGCCGAGAGCACCCACCATCACCCTCATTTTTCCACTTCAAACTCACTAAAAATCCTCTCATATCTCCCTCAAGAACACAAATCAATCTTTCCTTTTCCTATCTAAAATCGTGGTTTGAGTGTGTGTGTGCGCTTCAAGAATTCTTCATCAAAGACCACAACTAGGTAAGTAATATCACTCTCAAAATGATTTGTTTCCATATTTCACTAAAGAACTCTTCCATCACATGACTTCATGTTGTATTCTAGCTTCTTAGCACCACTTAGCACCATGAAGTTCGAAAATCTTCCTAAGGGAGTTAGCTAAGGCCGAATTTTCCGTCAATCTTCTCTTCAAAACTCAACTAACATCAAGGTGAGCTTCATAACCCCTTGTTTTCGGCTTTTAATATGTTTTAGGTAGAATACAAGTTGGTTTTGTGTTAGATCTAAGTATTTATGCATGCATGTGTGTATTTTCATGTTATATGGTGTGAATATGTCATGAAAGCTTGCTAAACACTCATAAAATTCGAAATATCTTCCAAATATTGGTGATATTTGTATGTAAACTCTTAGAAGTAACTTTGTATTATGTTGAAAAGATTAAACATGTAAAGGTTACTAGAAATCCAAAGGATGTACATAAGAGGACAATTTTTGACACTAAAGGTAAACAAGATGGACTTTTGGAGTCATTTACATGTTTATTGGGCCTTAATTGTCAACTTACGATTTTATTGGGCTTTATTTGTCAACATACAGTTTTATTGGGCCTTAATTTGTCAACTTACGGTTTTATTGGGCTTTATTTGCCAACATACAGTTTTATGGGCCTTATTTGTATAGATCTATACGTGGTTGACACCCCACACTTGAGCTGTTCGCTATAACTAGACTAGGCCAGTCTAGGGTGACAAATATCTTACCTTAAACAAGTGAATCCTAAAGAACGTCATGACAGGCATATCAGTCACATCAAGCATGGTTATAACGACTCACAGAGAGAATAACAACACAATAAATTTACGGAATACATATACATTTTGATATTACGAAATCATACATACACTGTTTTTCGGTCTAGGGTTTCAAGACCATAACTCTTTTACAAACAGAAAATATCAGATTTTCTAGGAAATACATTATACACTATCATTTACCTAATACAGAAAATATAGGATTTTTTGGAACTTTCTTTTTATACACTGTCAAAACAGAACACACATGCTTTGATACAAGATTTGGAACAAAACTCTCAAACCATTTTTACAGAAAATATCAGATTTTCTGGTGCTTACAAAATGATACAAAGTTTTCATACAAACATGCTTATGAACTCACCAACATTATATATGTTGACATTTTTAAAATAACTTGTATTCTCAGGGACACGGTAAACAGGCCGGTCATCAGGAAAAATTTGGACTTTTGATGTGTTTATGTTTTCATCATACATTTAATATTTTGGAATGTAACTTTGTGAACAAATACAATGATGTAAACCCTATATGTTGTATTATTGAATGTATGGTGATGATGTGGTCTTTGATTCATTTATATTCACTGTGATGATATTACAAGATGAAGTCACCCGCCCCCGGACGTTTCCGCCGTCTGGGTCGGGGTGTGTCAGATTGGTATCAGAGCAATGTTTATAGTGAACTGACATATCTAATCATACAAGATATGAAACTATAAATGCATCAGGACTAAATACTCTGAACAAAAATAAAAATACATACATATGTGTGCATTTTAGGGTATTGTCACAACAAGAAATAATAAAAGTCTTTAGAGGAGTTGAACATCGCGGTTAAACCCGGGCAGTTATGTAGTCATATTGGGGGTAAATATAGCCTGATCAACTATATTTATTCAAAATACGACCAACATGTTCTTGGGAATGGTTATGGTGGGCAATGAACCTAGGAACTTACCATCTAATGATCCAAAGGGTTTTAAGGAACCAAACCTAAACAATTAAAATCATATAGGAGTATTTTCCGTGTATCTTTCCTACATGTTCTCGTGTAGGCATCATGGTCGAATTTTAGCACGGGGACCTCTATTATCAGGCCTTGGTGGCCAACAGATGGATAGATGAAGAACCCGAAGAGATTCAGGGAGGAAACCCAGAAGTAGGACCGGAAGAATATCAAGCAATGGACTATGAGGGTGGAAAATATGATAAGGAGTCAGATGAGGAAGAGAGCATCAGAGGAATCCCGAGCAAACCCCACCCTTCGAAAGCTATACCAGACCAGCACATAGTGTGGAAGAGCTCTACCGATCGTCTACGCTCTCTAGAAGAAGAAGTAGCCGCCCTCAAGCAACAACTCTTTGTAGCCAAAGCTAGGGCAGTTCAAGCAGAACAGAAGGAAGATGAGATCACTCGTGAGATGAGTGAATTGGCCGAACTCCTTGTGTGTTATTTCGACATATGAGCGTCATTACACTACTCGCATTAGGTCCTAGGCTTATTATGTATTTCGTTACAGCTAATAGTAGTAAATCAATAAAGGTGAGCCCTCTAAGAATCCTTGTATTCCGAATCAACTAAGTATACTGATATCTATGTACTCTATTGATAGACGTAGCATTCGTGCAATACCTACTACTACTTAGCACCATAAATACATCATAGGGATGTAGGTTGAAACATTGAGAATCATTCAAAAAATGTGAAATTTATATGTAAATATAAACAGATAGAGTACAACTAGAAATGACCATCGTTACTTACGAGCTTACTTATCATCATGCAACCAAAAAAATGTCATCCCATGGAAATAACCAGCACGCCGGCGAGACGCCAATCCTACAGATAGATTCCGCTACATTCCAAGCCGCCGTAACGGCTGCCCTAACCGCTGTCATGATGCAACTCAATGCAAACAACACCAACAAAAATGGAAACAGTATCGACAACTCCTACCAAAGTAACAACCACATAAACCAACGAGTGACAACTTACCAAGGCACTCCAAACCCCAAACTTAAGAGCAGGAAGCGAGAGTCTGAGAGTAAGAAAAATGTAACACCCAAAATTTAGAAGACCTAGAAAGGAAAGGAAAACCTCAAGCCAAGAAGTCTACTTGTCGAGTCCTGAGGGATGAATCGACGAGTAAGAGCGAGAAGTTTGTTGTGGGATAAGTGACTTACTAGACGAGTAGGTAGACCGACTCGACGAGTTGGCCAGGGTTTGGGAAACCCTAAATTCGGGCCTTGTACCCTATATAAGGAACATTATAACACTCCCTCATCCTTCTTAATGCTATCTCAAGTCCAAAACGAAACCCTAGTGCCTTCCATGAGATTGTGATCCATTTCTGAGCATTCTTGAGTGCTTTGGAGCTTGAAGAAGAAGGTGAAGCCTTGGGATACAAGAAGAGACTAGTAGATCCAAAAACCTCTTTCACTTTTCTCCATTTTCTGGTAAGAAAGCTTCAACCTTGATCATTATGCACTTAGATCTCTTCTTTGTCACTTTTGGGGGTTTTTGGTCCAAGAACCCTAACATGTGAGGAATGGACGTCCCAAGGTCTTATGTTTTAAGATCTAGAACCATTAAGGGTTGTTATGGCATAAAGGTGCAAGCTTTATGCCATAGGAATCCCCATGCAAGCATAAGAAGTGTTCTTTTGGTCATTTTAGCTCAAAAGGCCATGTATGAAGGAAAAGGTAGGAGCTTTGCGTGGTTATGAGGTGGTTGGGTCCAAATCTGTGTTTGAATGGCTTGGTTTGGGGTTAGGTGACTTGTGGACTAAGACCCAAGTCCTTAAGAGCCAGGGTTTTCATGGAAACCAATTAAGTGAGGGTATTACATGGTAAAGTTGGAAACTTTACCCTTCCAAGGTCATTTCCAGTGTATCTTCGATGTTTGGAGCTTGGAACTGTAGAATAGTGGTTTAATCTATTAAGATGGCCAATCAGACTGAGGGACTCGACGAGTCCAGGGAGGGACTCGACGAGTCTAAGTGAATTGTCTCGTTTTTGGTTATGTTGGAACTCGTTGAGTCTGAGGGTTGACTCGACGAGTTGACTCGGTTTATCACGAGTCTGAGTAGACAGGGAACTTAGCGAGTCGAGGGTTGACTCGACGAGTTGGTTCGTGATTTCAGGGTTCTGATTCATTGAACTCGACGAGTTAAGTCAACTCGGAGCGTTGACTTTGACCAATTTTGACCCATTTGACTTTTGAAGGTATTGTGGTATAATTGTTATTTTGGGTATTGATAGTTCGGGGAGCCGAAGGTTTAGCAGTTCGGGGATCTGCCAGCTAGCAGCGAGGGGTTATTCGTAGGATTCTGCAATCAACCTTGCGAGATGAGTTTTCTCTAGTAGGAACAGGTCTAAGGCACCAATGCCGACTCGTTTGTGTGTATGTTAATGTAGACCGGATTTAGATCCGATGTCGGGGTTAGCCCGATGCAGTTTATATGTTCCAGCTTTCGGTCCGATGTCGGGTGGTACCCGAGGCAATAATGTATGTTTAGTTATACTTGTTGTCTTTGTGATACTTGTATATGCTTGATAGGGAGATGAGTGTGGGCGGGGGCCATATCTCATAGTAGCAGAGTAGGGTCGGGACCCAAGATAGGCGGGGCCTTGAGACTAACAGTTATAGTATAGCGATTGTTTGTATTAGCATGCTTATATGTTATTGTTATATGAGCGGGGCTCGATGCCAGGCGGGGCCTAATGTCGGACTCGTCCGATGCCGGGCGGGGCCCGATGTTGCAGGCTAGGCCCAATGTTTCAGTATGTGATTATGCATATGATATGTGGTAGATTGGGGAACTCACTAAGCTTCGTGCTTACAGTTTTCAGTTTTGGTTTCAGGTACTTCCAGTAGCGGAGGGAAGAGATCGGGATGACTGCATGGCACACACCAAGAAGTTTTAGCCTGGGATGTTTACTCTGATAAAATGAACATGTTTTGAAATGATACTCTGATTGATATAACTATTTTTGTTATGTATAAAATGGTTGATAATTATGGTTTTTATTAATGATTTAAAACAAAATTTTCGGTCCCTATTATTGGGAAATTACAAAAAGGGGATAGCCAACTTAAGGGCCCTCGAAGAAACAACATACGGTTGCTGTCCATGTTGTCATGAAACCTACCACATCAACACCAGTGAGGCTATATGCTGGAAACCTTCCAAAGTGCAACAAGTGCATTTTCCATCATAATAGAGTCTGTCGGGAGTTGCATTGCAATAGGTGCAACAAGAAGGGGCACACCACCCATTTCTATAGCGCTCCGGCCCAACACACCACTCCAACCTCTATAGATGGAATAAAGCAATATGCCACAAATGTGGTCAGATGGGACATTTCAAGAGGAATTGTCCAACAGAGAGTAATGACAGGGAAGCAGGAGGAATTTAACAACTGGGCATGAAGAAACAAAAAGGAACCCTACCTGGATTTTTGGTATGTCCCCAAACAACAATATTTATACACCAAATTTTCACCAAAATCGTTGTTAAATAAAAAAATCACAAATTGTTATCTCAACCGAATAAAAACACGTCATTCATATAAAAAATAAGGATCCTTACAGGTGAACTATGGTGGCTTAGTGTATATGTTAGGGTCATATATAGTTATAACTTCTCAATATTAGAGTGAGTGATTCCGCCTTATTTCATGTTTCTTGTTTGATTGTGGATTTAGGGCAAAATTACTCAGTCGACTGTCTTCACAACCTTAATTGTACATAACCTGTATACACCAAGCAATTGTTGAGGAACCTTGTAAGATTTGCATTAGGAAATGTTCGCAGTAATAATAACAAAGATAAACCAGAAGCATCAAGGATATTTACGTAAAATACGCTATCGCCTACTTAACATCTGTTCCCATAAGAAGTCCAACATCGTCAGTCGACACAGACTGGTTTGATCCTCACCATACCAATGTCAAGCACTACAAAGAGGCTTTCCGTCTTACCCAATCGATTAACAAACTCTTTCAACCATAACGAAAAATCCCCGAACCATCTCTAGCAACTAGGTACGCTAGCACTAGGGTGAGAGATACCACACTCCTTCCTAGCCTTGCAATAATGATGGGAAGCAAGAAACAGAAGACATCAAGTGAATCCAAGAGGTTTATAACCTCCCCCAGATGATTTGGAAGTCCCTTTGGGAACATTCCCCATGTGATAAGATGAGTTCGTAATCAAATCAACTTTTGGAACCTTTCTAGTAACCAAACCATCGATATCATTTAACACCAACGCAAAAGCCCAACACAAGGGCCCAAGGCCTATATATAATATTTCTCTACTCAAAGTCTCTAATACACAAGCCCAAAGATCCATGCCCAACCCTTAAGGCCCATTATAATATTTAGCCTAAAAAGGCCCACACCGAGGTTACGTGGGGCGTACCTCCCTTGGTACGCTCAGCGTACACAAGCATGCATGAATTCTGATCGGGGACATCAACCCAGTATGCGGGGCATACTAGGATTACGTTCGACGTATGTCCAGTATGGCTTTTCTCACTTTCTTGGTCTTAACCCGTTAAGACCTTACCTCATATCACAAATCTGGACTCCCTAAAGGCTCTTACTCCATAAACTCTATGACTTTAAGACTTTGCGTGGTTGGTAAAGTCAAAAACACTCAAAACTCTCATTTTCTCATCTCAAAATGCACATATCTCATGCATGGGTTGATTCAAACGTCCAAGTCTTGATTTTTATAACTCCACACCACTAAAGACACTCAAAGAAGTTGATAATAAACTCTGAAGCTCAATATCTCATAAAATATCCAACTTCGGGACTAAAACCCTATAATTCACTAGAATGATGCACAAATCAGAAGAGTGAGAAAGCTTTGAGCTTTAAACCTCAACATGAAGCTTCCAACTCAGATAAGCTCAGATCCAAGGCCTGGAATCCCACTCCGTCTTCTTCAAGGCTCCTTCTCCACTCCAAAGAAACACAAGATCACTCAATAGCTCACAAATGGACATACAAACTCAATGGATGAGTATTTAGGGTTTGAGAGGGTTGATTTTCTGAGGATGATGGTCAGGAATGAGGCCATATTATTCTTTATATAGGGACACCCCTCATTTAGGGTTTTCACCCTGAGCCTAGTACACCCAGCATACCCTCTGGTACGTCCAATGTACTAGGTGGCTCTGCTTAAAAGCCACACACATGAGTACGCTAAGCGTACATACACGTACGCCCAGCGTACTCAGCTGCCACCTTTCTCAAATAAGGGACCTATCTTGTCAAAACATCAAACTTCCATAGCTTCCTCGATATAACTCCATTTCAAATGAACCTCATATCCACAGAAAGGTGACGAGAAGCCCTACGCTTCTAGCAACTCATTGCAGCCCTGAATCTTCCTCATGCCCGGGTTGTAGCCCACTAACCCTAAATCACGGACGATCCGAAATAGGATGTTACAGTTGAGAAGCTTAGAACGGGAAGGAGATTGTAGATCCAACATCTACAACATTTGGACACTAATTTGAAGGTAACAAGATGTTACCTTGATCATTCTAGCATTAGATCCTCTTTTTCTTGGGTTTTAAGCCATTTTTAGTATATTTGTAAAGCATTTCGGGTGTTGGGTAAGATTTGGAGTTGCAACTTCCGATCTGGACTCCTCTAAGTCCTTAGAGTTATAAAGTCAATAAATCTATCAAGCATTGGCCCTTCTGTTTGGCTAAAACCCATCCCTTAGCTTGGTTTTGGCACTCAAGAGCTTGCATGCACGTAAAGTTTGTAACTTTACGTGGAAATCGTGCCTTAGGACGCTAGATCTGCAATCTGGAGCTCTAGGGTAGCTTAAAAAGGTTCAAACACAAAAAGGACTAAAGGAACTCGTTGAGTCCCTTAGCCAACTCGACGAGTCGGGTAGGGTTTACCCGTTTTCGAGATTCCAAGTGATTTTTGTGAAGGATTGGAGTTTTCGGTCTACATGGGTTTTTGATCTTCTAGACATTGAGGAACTCAACGAGTTACATAGGTAACTCGGCGAGTTGAAGAGTTACTCAGGTAACTCGACGATTTGCTGGATGCACTCGACGAGTTGAGGTCAACATAGACTGTTGACCTTGACTTTGACTAGGGTTGACTTTGAGAACATTTATGGTATTCCAGAATTGTGAAAAGTTAATCACATGATTATTATAGGCAGTTGAGTCAGAGTAGCGCGTGGGATTTATCTGATCTTATCTTTTTAGTTTAGCATTCACGAGAGGTGAGTCTCCTCACCATACCAATGGGTCGAAGGCACCAAGGCCGTCCCATTATTGTTATGAGTTATGATTAGATGGTTATTGGATATGTGATATGCTAGTTATTTGTGATAATCACATGAAAGACCTCAGGAAGGGGGGGGGGGGGGGTTACCGAGGCACTTATATGTAAGACCTTGGAGGGTTTCTATGGCATTCTAGTATATTTGCTTGTGTGGTTCGTATGTTATCTCTTGATTGTAAAGACCGTGTGGGGGTTCCCACGACAGGAAGACCATGTGGGGGTTTCCATGGCAGGAAGACCATGTGGGGGTTCCCATGGCAATTAGTTAAGACCACGTAGGGGTTCCAGTGGCACTAGGTGTAAGACCTTGGAGGGTTTCCATGGTGTCCTTATATGTTTGTATGCATGGTTTATGTAGCTTTTATAGCTAATATGATTATGTGATTATGTGGATTGTGTAGGGTATGCTCTGGGGAACTCATTAAGCATTAACTTACATTTTGTTGATTGTTTTAGGTACTTTTGAGCCTAAGGGAAAAGGCAAGTTCTGATGGCGCGACATGCACTCTCACAGACGTTTTTCTTTTGGGACACTCTGATATTTGAAATAAAATTTGTTGATGTATGAATTTGAAAACAATTGTTTTGATATTTTATGGATAATTAGAAATGTTTTGATATTTTAAAAATGAAAATTTTCTTTTGAAAATTGGGTCGTTACAACTAGAGGCACTAAGCTTTCAAGAGTCAAGATCAACCAAAGAATTCTTGTTATTACTAGATAGCAAACAAGGTAATCTTCTAATCCTAGTTTCATATAGATTTCGAAATTGTATGCTAGTATTAGGGTTATTGCTTTGGAATTTCTATTTGCATGTATAACTAGTGAAAAACTTAGATCCAGAACAATTAGGGTTGCATGATCACATATGAGTGTAGATATGCTTAAAACCCATCAAACTTGTCGTGAACAACCGTAAGATATTGACAAGTTTTTTAATCATGTTTGATATTTGGTTTTAAAATTAATACTATATTATCTTAAATTGTATTATTGATAACCCGACCTGATATCCAACCTTTTTATGACCTGTTACTAGTTAGTTTTTCCATTTCAATTATATTGGACACATGTGAGTTTGAATCATCAATTCACCATTCACAGTAAATTTTTAACTATTTAGATTTACAAAAAAAATCATATGAAAAATAGATTAATGATGTTCTTTTAAGGGAAAATCTAGTAATTTTGTTATAATGAGCGGAAATTTATCTTTAAAAGCTACATGAAATAATGTTTTATGAATTATTTATTTTGTAATGTAATATATAGAGCTGGTTTAAAGGTATTTTGGGCTACAGGGTGAAAGAAAATAAAGGCCATCAAAGACATAATGATATCTAAACCATTTACAAAAAAATCATAAATTTAGAGAAAAATACTTTTTTAACTATTTCAAATGCACGATCATTAATAATAGTATCAAGATTGATATTTTCTAACATATCTTTCTATATACAAGATAACTAAACTATTCAATATTTCTAGTGATATTGATTACCTTGAATAATTATTTTGTAACTTCAACTTTGAAAAATCTTTCTTCACATGCTAATAGTGACATGTATAGTTAATAATATTCTATATGCAATAAAAACATCCGAATAGCAGCCAATATCTTTAACAAATAACAACATTTCCACTATAAACACTATATTATTAGACAAAGTGTTTTACAAAACTTTTAATTTAGAAAGAAGGATGAATTTAGTAGTCGTATAGCTAAAGGTATGTGCACTCATGGACTAACAATAAGTACACTTGTTATCATTTTTTATTTCTTTATCCAATTTTCGTCTCATTAAAAGCTTAAGCGTTATCGACTATCAACAACACTTGATCACTATTATCCATCAATATATGGTCTACAAAGTCGTGATTCCTCCGAATCAATCAAGATAATGCCTACAATAGGTGAAATGACCATAATAAATTTTCCAATAACTTAGCTTTATCTTTTCATAATTTATTACTATTTTATTTATCATATCATATTTGACTCTGTGACATTTCTATCATATTTTACATAATTTATGTGGAAACAAATCAAGAAGAAACACATGGATGGCACAAAAATGATCTGGTGAAGTAACAGCGACATCAACATAAACAATCCCTAAAATATTCAATGATGTAGGATGGTAAATATAGACGGTCATGTCTCTAAATTATAAATACATGTGAATTATAGATGAACATGCAAATGAGACATATAAGGGTGAGTGATCATATTCAAACAATACTACACTAAATAAAGTAGTTATTACTTATTAGCGCATTAATATACCAACAAATCAAAAATGAAAACAAAAATAAAATATGCAATGGGCACGTAGTATGAGGTTAAGATTTACAGATGATACATAGAAATAAGACATTTAAACATGATCTACACTACTATACAACCTTGATACTAAGAATTTATGACCCTGTCACCTCTAGCTATTGTCCTGAAAAAAGTTCAACTCTTTTATGTCCAATTTCACATTATCTTCTCACTCTCTTATCGGTCATCTTCTCTTCCTCATATCATCAACCATGGCGACTCCACACTTACAACCAAGATTGTAAAAGTCGTTAGGCCGTACTAAGTCTGTACATTGAATGAATGACATTGACCGACTCTTGTCAATAGCAATAGGTTGTTTGACAGCAAGCGACGAAAGATATGACTTCTGGTTGATTGTTATGCTCGATAATATTAAGAGTTTCCGCGAATCCACACTAGCTAACTTTACACAGAAGGAATGCTTATTAGATTTCAGAATCTCCTATAATATAACCATATTTTTCCCATCCCTGATGATTAATTGAATAGTTTAGCTAATTGATGTGCCACCCTCTTACAACTAACGACTTAGTTGGTGAGTAGTTGGAGACCCTAAATTGGAAATCAGTTAAATTTTTAAAAAAATATATGACTAATATCATAACAAAATAGGTAAATGCAACTAATAACATAACAAAATAAGTTAATATGACTAATACAACATCAATATTTTCTTAAATAGTTTTTATTGAAATAAAATATTTTCAAGATATTAAAAATTTATCGGTTTGGACAACTTCACTAATTGTCTAAGCAATGATTAATTGCTAGGCATCACCTAGTCAGTTGCATACCACCTAAGGATTAAACTAAGATTAACTAGAGACTAATCATGATTTTTACAATACTCCTTACAACAATCACCATCGGTAGCCTCTTTTAGAATAAACAATAAAATCATTGTATATATATCGCCAATGAGGTCTAGTTCAACTGGGCAGAGGCACACTCCAGTTTTCCCTTCTCAGTGGTTTATGGCGGAATGATGTCGAGTTCTATTCATCTTCAAAGCAGTGAATCCCCTTAATGGGAAACTGGGTTGTTAAGGATGCTATTGTTATCTCTTCGATGAGCGATCGAACTCAGGTTCGTTGGGTGTTATGACATAATGTCCTATCGGTTGTCACTGCCCGCTGCACCAAACCACTGTTAAAAAAAAGATCCTTGTATATATCAATGAAGAATAATAGAACCAAAAAACTTAAGCTAGATGAAATATAAGTTAGGTTATATTCTAACCATCTTTCATAGCTTACCTCATTTATGGAACCTTTAGTTTTTCTGTTTCCTTTTATTTAATGTTTGATTTTCCGTTATTTGTTATTTTGTGCACCCTCTTGTTTCCAAAAGGTTATCACATAATTCGTATACATATAAAGAAGTATAAATGATGCTATATACAAAAATAGTGGAAACAAATAAAATAAAAACAACTATGTATATGGCAAAACAACTAAAAACATAATAACATCCACTAAATATACAAAAGTCTTAAAAGCACTAACAAAGTATTATGCTTCACTCTTTGATTTTGCATTAATCACGTATCAATCGACCGAATCAATCAAAGTACCAAGTGAATTTCAATCATCTAACTTAAAGTAAATTGACATAAATAAATAAATAAATAAATAAATAAATAAAATCTAATTGACAGTCTAGTCGATTTCGATAGAAGCATCAAGCATCTATATATTTATAGGATTATGAATTTTTTCAAAGATGATTGAGACCTCTATAATCACGGTTAACGATTTCTACACCAAATGATAGCACTCTAATTCTAATCCATCCGAATTTGGTTTTGTTCATCCTAATCGAGTTTTTGGATCGATTGTTTGGTTTTGAGGTTTCTTAGGATGGGGGAAACCATTCCTCTCACCCCTAGAAATCCACTTGTTTTCTTATTTTCACATCAGCTTTCATTTTTCCTCTTGTTTCCATCATTTTTTCTCTTGTTTCCATCGTTCTTATCCTACAATACATAATCCATCATTCTTATACCTCCCAACCCAAACACTTTTTATACAAAACTAATTCACAAAATATTAAAAACATACAAAACTAATTCACACACGCCGAAGCCGCCGAACCAACTGTGGAGGGAGTCGAACCTGCCCAAACCGGATGCCTCCCAACCCGTCTTCCCTAAATTCTTGCTTTGGTTTCAACCTCCAGCGCGTTCGATACTCACTTTTGGAGAAAGAGTCTCCTCCGCATATCTACACCTACTCATTGGTTGTTTGGCACATTATTGAAATTGCACCAATTGTACTATTTTTAAGAGTATTCATATGTTATGCGTAGCTCATTTTCTTACAAGGCGTCTTCGAGTTTATCTTTGGCCGACCTTTCCTGTACCTACATGCATATCCTAAACTTGTTTTAAGGTTTAAAAAAAAACATGTTAACCCAAATTGCCTTTTAAACATTTGTTATGATACTTTATACGTTGATTATAATTATTTATTCACATAAGAATTCAAGAAGTTAATTTAGGTGGTGTATAAACTCGTTGGAAAAATATGAACGAAGAAATCATTGGCCGGCCTTTCTTCATTTATAAAGCTCAAATATGTTTTAGGGTTTTAGTGATTCTAGCTTCGAAGTGGAAGGCTACCCATTAAAATCTGAAGTGGAAGGCTACCCATTAAAGCATTAGGTTTGACCTTATCTGATGGATTAATAACGAAACAATTTTCTTTGGACGATTCATTTACTAAAACGGTTTAAACCTTAATTCTTCAAAATAACTTTGTTTGTCAAAAAAAAAAAAAAAAATCATATGCTTTGTATTATCATATAAATTAGTGCCGATTGAGATTAGATGTCTAATATAAAATAGGTGTAAAACACGTCTTTTACACGGGTTGATTAAAAAAGAAATTAAATATTAAAGTGTAAACAATAAATATTTTTAAATTAAAATTTTGAAATAAGAAATAAAAAAAATGTATTACTTGCAATTTAATATCATATTTATGACATTTAATACTTCACATCTACATCTTCTAATAAATTAAATCTAAAAATGACACGTGTTAGTTTTTTAGAATGTTTTTTTGACAAATAATATTTTTTATGATTTTTTTTTGTAACAAATCAAATTCAATTAAAATTTTGAAATACAAAATCATATCCGAATAACATTATTATATTTATTTTATTTAACAATTAATTCATAATTACTTACAATCGACAATATCATAAAAGTTTTTTTTGACATTTATTATTTTTTTATCTATATAAAATTTTTAAATATACTAACTATGGTTTCCACGAGTTATAACCTAGTATATAAATATATAAATGTTATATGGCTTTTTAATTTTAAAAATTAAAAAAACCTAAGAATTGACATGTGTATATTATTTATTTCAAAATTATCAAAAAATGACAAGTGTCAAAACTCATTAGAGATTGACATGTGACAAAATGAATTTTCATTCTTGAAGTTAATAACAAATTCGGAAATTTTGGAATTAAAAGAAGTCGTTTTCTCTTTAAACTATACAAATATGTGACAAATCGTAAAACTAAAGCAAAATAGAAAATATCCTTACGAATATTGTGGAAAGCGAGTTTGAATTGAATGGAAGGTATTAGAGATTCGACCTTTCAATCATACGTGCTTTGAACGAATAAAGGATACCACTTGCTATTTTATGAATGAGGCCTTATTCCAAGCCAACTTTCTTTTTGTTCTATATCACCATCACCCAACAAACAAATTTGTAGTAATACTTTATATAAAAAAACTGCCTAAAAGACTAAAGTATATACATCAAAATGAATGTAGTTCCTTTATATATATATATATATATATATATATATATATATATATATATATATATATATATATATATATATATATATATATATATATATATATATATATATATATATATATATATATATATAGGGTTAGGTTATTTTGTTTTTACTATCTATTGTGTGCATGTATGACTGATTCTGGACCAATCATTTTAGTTATTTTAAGAAAATAATTAATGTATATTACATGTTGAAGATATAATAGATATTAATTACATCTTCAGCATTTAATATGCAAATTACTTTCTTAAAATAACTAAAATGATTGGTCCAGAATCAATCATATACACAATAGATAGTAAAAACATTTGAACCTAACTCTCTGTCCCTCTCTCTCTCTCTCTCTCTGTATATATATATATATATATATATATATATATATATATATATATATATATATATATATATATATATATATATATATATATATATATATAATTCCAACACTTACCGACCTGGATATTAGCGGTTCTGAAAGGTTTTTGGTTAGCCTCGAAGTCTTTTTTGATCCAATATTAATGTGACTGGTTTTGATCTTTTTTGGCCGGATTTTAGGGTCTTCGCATACATCTTTTTCGATTCACATTGAAGTTTTTTTGGTTCTGTTTTTCTTTTTGCTTTAGTTTTGGTGTTTTTTTTTTTCCGTTAATAAATGTATGAGTACCAAAGGGCTTATAGCCTAGCGGTATCAGGTGGTGCCCTCCTTCTTTGAGGTCGAGGGTTCAAGTCCCGTCGTGGACATAGGTGGAATTAGGTGACATTAGTTTAGGAGTAGATTAAATTTGCCGGTTCAAAAAAATAAAAAAAAAAAAATAAATAAATGTATGAGTAACACAAAAATAATAAACTACAAAAGTTGAGTAATAAATGATTAATACAAAAATAATATGTATATATATCTGCTACTATAAAACGCAAAAAAAATAAAAAATCCAATGAAATAAATTAAATTAAATATGATGTTTGTTGTTACTAAGAAATTAAATATATTGAATCAATTAAGATAATTAAATTAATTACATGAATTGATGATGCCTTTTAGATTCATTTTGGAATGGTTCAGCGTTTTTTCGAACAAATTTTGGATGGTACCAACTAATTTTTTTTTCTTTGATGATGCCTTTTAGATTCATTTTGGAATGGTTCGGCGTTTTTTTAACAAATTATGGATGATACCAACTAGATTTTTTCTGATATTGTATTGTTTTATTACAGGTTTGGGCTTGTTTCAAATAGGTCCGAGCTTGGCCTATCTATTTAAATTTAAGGTGATTTTTGTTTTTTTTTTAGACAAAATGTCTGCAGTCTGCGAACCATATTTTTAGACCTCTATAGCAGAAGAGGCGGACCAAACATCTGCAATCTGAAAAAAAAAGACTGTTTGTTTTTTTAATATCTGCAGGCTATTAAAATAAACTAAAATCTAAATAAACTGATTTTTTAAACTACAAAGTGATTTTTTAATATATTTATGAATTTGTTATAAATAATTAACAAATCTAAATCAATTTTTATGTATTATTGTATAAAAAATGAAAATAAAACTGGTACAAACTAACGTCTTATCATGTTTTATTTGGCCATCCCCTTTTATGATTCCTTTTTATAATATTTTAAAAATTCTAAGTTGGATTATTTTTGGTCTTTGTTACAACAAATCAACTATAAATTGCGTGACGTAACATATTGATACAACATTATCAATAATAATAATGGTAGTTATTTACAACATATTGCTAGGAATTTTGGAAGAGATATATTAATAATCGTAGTTTACATCTTATGTCATTAGTGTAACATGTCAAGACATGAGGTACATGTTCACATCAATGATGTTTTTTTTGACATGTTTTAAATGTAATATATAAGGTTATGGTGATGTAAATGTATATGTGGGTTGTGTCATTATGCATGTGAACGTAAAGGAGATACTAGTTTATGATAGATATAATATAGGACCCTTATGTGTCATGTTACAATGGACACTGATGACATAAATGAGAAGCAAACGTGTGAAACTAGCCTAGACATGGATTCGTATGTAGTAACGCTGATATGCTATATAGGGGTGAAATATGAGGGACCAAGCATGGTTCTTAGTTACGTATGTTATGGTGCTAGCAAAGTTGATTATAAAGATATTAATATTAATTGATTTTTCGTTGTAAAGCTATCATAGGTTAGATATGTGAATGCCTATGTGGAGGATTCATCACATGTGCTAGTTTATGCATGTCTTATGTTATTGTTAAACATGAATGATGAGTTGCAAAAACATTAAAGGCTAACAAAATAGCACCAAAATATGGCACTGCTAAGCTTGACGAGTGATTCGAGGAGAAAAAAAAATACCAATGATATGAGTATGGGTGAAGGTATGGGAGTTATGTTATAATTGTTGAGTTGCAAAGTTTGATTGCCTTTAGACCCGATGCATAACAATTATGTTATAATTGTTGAGTTGTGGAGTTTCATTGCCTTTAGACCTAATTAATGGTACTGATACAAAGTTATATTGGTAGTTAAGGGGTTTCAACTTCCAACACAAAAAGGAGTTGACTACAATAATATATTTTCTCCATTAGTGAAGATATCCGCAATCAGATTAGTCTTGGGTATTTTGGATATTGAAGACTTACATATAGAGCAATTAGATGTCAAGACAATATTTTAGCATGGAAACTTAAAGTGGATATCTTCATATATGGAAGAATCTAAAGCTTTTTGGATGACCGGAAAGAAAAATCTGGTTTGCAAGCTAAAGAAAAGCATGTATGGTACTTTCAATTCGAAACATTTGTGCATATGAATGGGTATTCGATATGTGAGACGAAATCATTGTTTCTATATGAAGAAGTTCAAGTAATCATATATAATCCTGTTGTTATATTATTATGATATAATGGTCGTTGTATCAGACATGAAAGATATCAACATATTAAAGAGGTAAAGTTATTTGAGATGAAGGACTTTAGAGCATCAAGGTAGACACTTTGAATGTGAATATTTAAAGTTATATCATGAAGTACACTAAATTTTTTCCAAGAAAATCTTAGAGGAATAGACAACTGCAAAAATCTAGACTTACACAATTCAGTAGTCTGCTGACTCTATCAAAGAAACAATAACCAAAACCAGATGAAGACATGAATGAATTAACTAAAGATTTGTATGTATCAATAGTTGATAATTATATGTATGATAGGGTATGCACAAGACCATATATTCCATGTGTAGTAGGAGTTGTGAGCAGATTATGTCAACTATGTGGAAGAAGTACCGGGAAGAAGAAATGGTTGTTGTGACATTTAAAAGACACTTTTAAGGTTGCCTTGTGTTTAAAAAAGAAATGTGTTATCTTGGAAGGATTCAAAACTACACATTTGTATGGTTGTTAAGATTCGGGGAAAATGTCACATGTTGTATGTTCATGGTTCACGGAACGACAATTGGTCGGAGTACTAGGAAGGAGTCAAGTGGTTGTTGTGACACTTAAAAGACACTTTTGAGGTTGCATTGTTTTTAAAAAAGAAATGGGTTATCTTTGAAGGATTCAAAGATACACACTTGTGTGGTTGTTAAGATTCAGGGAAAATGTCACATGTTGCATCTTCATGGTTCGTGGAATGATAATTAGTCGAATGTTCTAAGGTTCGGAAGTATGTTACTCTTTCAACCACATAAGAAGAATACATGGCTATTGCAAAAGCTGGAAAAGGGCTTATTTGGTTAAACAACTTCGTATGTACTTAAAAAACTTTCTATATTTTTGACATAAAACATGAAGTCCATATCATTCATTATGACAACCGAATTATAGTTCATATCACATAAAATTTGGTGTTTCACTTTGGATAAAAAAACATTTAGATGAGATACCACTCTTATCATATGCATGATAAGCCTTAAGGAAGACCCTTGACATGAGGAATATAACATACACATTTAATAAGGTGATGACAAGAAGTAAAATTGAAGCTTTGCATAAATCCTACTAGTTTTCTAGATAAGTTATTACAAGGTAACAAACTAGAAAGAGGTATGTCTGAGATGAACTTGTTTTGGAAGGTAATTGGTTTGTTGTTAAAGATATTAACATTACGTGATTTTTTGCTTTAGAGTTATCGTAGGTTAGATATGCAAATGCTTATGTGGATGATTCATCATATGTGCTAATTTTAAAATGTATCATGTGATATGTTATTGTTAAACATGAATGATGAGTTTCAAAAACATTAAAGGCTAACAAAGTTGCACAAAAGTATGACAATATTTAGCTTGACTGGTGATTGAAGGAGTAAAGAAATACCAAAGATATGAGTTGTAATGTCCTAATTTTTTTACAATAAATTTTTCATTGAATATTAAAAGCATTTGATCTAATTCCATTCTCAAAGGTAGAGTAAAACCATTTGTTTCAAAATACAATCAAAGTCTCAAGGTAGTAAATACAAATGCAAAAGTTTCAAAACATATTCAAGGATGACATGAAATCATGTTGTGCCCTCCCTTTTTGTACCAAAACAACCTACAACATTTGAAATTAATACCATAAACACAAAGTTTAATCAGTTCCCCAAAATACCACATAAATCACAAAGCAATGGACCCATCCCTAGGGTCTAACCTAATGGGTCCAACCCTAAATAATAAAGTAACTAAATAATGGGCCCATCCCTACATAATGGGCTCATCCTTGAATAATAGGCTCATCCCTACATAATGTGACCAACCCGACGAGTCTAACTAAACAAAGTATATAAGCAACAAGTAACACACATACATTGACACCTAGTGTCCCATATAATATAATGAGAAAACTTACCTGAAACAAGGAGCTGAATCCCACTACTCGAAGTCCGACATAATTAGCTACATGCATCGCCTAAACAAATCATAGAATAAACCTTAGTTTATAGCTCAAAACCTCCAATTTTGACCAAAAGTCAAAATGGTCAAAAGTCAACGCCCATTGCCTTGTAGCCAACTGCTAAACCATTCCACGGTCACTAAACACCAAAAGAGTCGTGACTAGCATCGTGGTTTCCTAACCACCGCACCACGGTTAACGTCAAAACAAATTAATATATTAAGCTCTTAACCCTTAATGTCCAGAGCTCAAAAGCTCATATTTGATGCTTCTAAGGGACTTAGTGGATAAATTTCCTGGCTTTATCCATTACTTAAATGACGAGCCTCCGACATAACACCATATCACCTGCTTCGTGGTCTCTCCAATAACTTATTTAAGATGTGTTCTATCTAAGTTGGTATTAAAAACTACTAATCAAATCTAGTAAATTCTCTTTTACCAAATTAATTAACCAAAGTAAGCTCTTAAGTTAATTCTAACTTTTTAGTAACTTAATTAAATAAGCTCTTAATTAAATCAGAATAAAACCATTATGATCTGTGTAGAATTCCCAATAATATTCAATATGTCCCACAAGCTCGAAAGCGTAAAAATATGTGATTTTTGATTCATAACAAAAGCAAATCCTAACGTGGAACCAATCTGTTACTTATTACTTATTATTAATTGAATAAAATAATTATGGATTTTTGTAGTTGGTTAATTAGAATGATTTAATCCTAAATTAGCTGATCAATCTAAAAAGAATTAAAACTCAAACCTTTATGAAGCACAAAACTAAAACCACTAGATAAAAACACAAATTAAAAACCAATTCTTAGATTAACAAAATAAAAGGTACAATTCCTACCATACCACATGGTATCAACAAAATTCTCATAAGAATTCGGCAGTGAACATAAGAGGATAAATGCTTGATCTTCATCTTCAATCATTACATTCACACCTTGTATGTCCAAGATGATCCTATTGAATCTTTCTAGATGATCATTCACTTGGGTGCTTTCTGACATCCTAAGAGTATATAAACGTTGCTTCTGGTATAGCCTGTTCGCCGAAGAATTGTTCTGATACTTGTGACATAATTTCTCCCAAAGCCCATCAACGCTCGTTTGATCCGCAACCTCTCTCAGTACTTTGTTTGTCAAACTCAACAGAATAGCACAATGTGTTGTTTCCAGAATATCCATCTTCCTTTCAGCCATCATTTCCTTTGGTAGTTTTGCTTCTCCTTCCAGTGCCGCTGCACATCCTTGTTGAACCAGAAGAGCCATCATCTTCACCTTCCATAAAGTGAAATCATTCGAAGCATCGAAGTTCTCAAAATCGAACTTGTGAGATGCCATTTTCAATCAACAGAACACCAACTACAGCTCTAATACCACTTGTTAGGGAAAACATGCGATACTTGTCAAGACTTAGAAAAAATCTAATGCCACTTGCCAAGTTCTGATGACCCTTGTTAGGAAGTAATGCGGATAACAAGCAAACCTATAAGCACACAAAGACACACTATTTATGTCGTTCGGTCAAGGTGACCTATGTCCACGGGCCGGAGGGTAGTATTCTTTATTTCAGAGTTCTCAAATAGAGGTTACAAGTAAAATTCACCAGAGATTCGCCCTACTCACTAAGGATACAAGATACAAGACACAAGACACCTAAAATGACTCTACATGCATCCCTATTTATACTTGAGCGATCAGACCTAAAACCCTAATGGCCCAATCCTATTAGCCCATGGGCCCATGAATGGTGAAGAACAATCATATTCCGCCATGGAATATCTTTTGGAACATTCTTCCATGTCATAAAACCCATGAGCATCAGCAACACACATGGTGGAGCACCTTGTGCTATAGTGGAGCATCATGATGTACAAGTGGCATATTATGACCACTAATGGCCCAACATCCATCATGGTGACAGAACATGGAGTAATCCTTGAGCAATACCAACCTCTGAGCATCCTTGAACAATATTGAGCATAATAGAGGACTTCATAGTATACTTGGCTCATTAAGGACCAAAATGGTCCAACTTAAACCACGGCGGTGCAACAAGTGTATGGATGACGCGACAGGCTTCAAGTGTGGCGTAAGAACTTCAAGATTGGAGCAAAAACACCACCTTGGTGCAATAGGAACATACATTGCACAACAAGGCTATGCTTGGCGCAATATCATACTCCATGGCTCAACAAAGTACCCCATGGCGCAAGAGGGATCCTCATAGCGCAAGAGGAACCCCTCATGGCGCAAGAGGGAACATAATTGCATAATAAGGAATTCCCTTGGTGTGATCTAAGGACATTTTGGTGCTTTTGGGTAGTTTGTGAAGCTTGAAAGGAAGGAAGAAGCTTGGGAATTCGAGTTGGGGCTTGTAGATCTAGAGATCTTATTCCATCTTTAACTCAAACAAGGTAAATGCCCCCTGTTTTGGTCTTCCATTTGGTTGTTCATCTTTAGGGCTTAGATTTTGGGTGCATTTAGGGTTTCCCAAGCCATTTTCGGATTTGTGAAGTGATTCAATGGGTTCTACTTTCAGATCTGAGTTATTGGAGGGGTCTCATGGCATAAAGGTGCCAACTTTATGGCCATGAGAGCCCCATGCACATTGTAGAGCACCTTTTATGGATTTTTGAGCTAAAAACCCCATGCATGTGCACCAAGTTTGGAACTTTACGTATAAAATGGACATTAGGAGGCCAGATATATGGTTTTGATGTGTTAAGACCCATTTAAATCGGCTGTATATTAAGGGTCAAGCAGGGACTCGACGAGTTGTTCTTGGAACTCGGCGAGTCGGTGTGTATTAATCACCAAATCTTTTCTGGGAATGGACTAATTGTGTTGAAAGGAAGTCTCGTAGATGCTTAGACACGTAATGGAACCTAAGAATCATGGGACTCGGCGAGTGTATGAATAGACTCGGCGAGTCCAAAGCAATCTCCCAACCGTTGAAGATGGACTCGACGATTTGTTCATACAACTCGGCGAGTCATAGATTGGACACGTTTTTATGAGGGAGATAAACTCGTCGAGTTGAAGGAATCACTCGGCGAGTCGGATGAAGATGGTCCCAATGGTTTGAATGAAGGAGAACTCGACGAGTTCTTACTAGACTCGACGAGTGGAGTCGAGGTTGGATCGAGTTAGTGCAGCATGGACTCGACGAGTTGGTAGACCAACTCGGTGAGGCCGGTCAACTAGGTGTTGACTTTGACTGGTTATGGTTTTGCCCCGGGCTAGGGTCATATGTTCTGTTTAATGACTTGAGGATTGCCATATAGGGATTGAGGAGTCGAGGAAAGTCAGTCTTCGCGTAGAGGACGACTCAGACACTACACAACATCGAGGTGAGTTACCTTCCAGTAGGGGTGGATCTAAGGCCACAATGCCGACCACAGGGGTATTTAGTAGATAATTGTCTTTGTGATAATTATCTTGGTTTGGTTATGTGATTTGGTCATGAGATATGTCTGCGTGATATGATATCTGTGTCAGTGGTAGTAACAGGGAATAGTCTTTCCTTGGCATAGGTCGATAGGACCAAGGGTAGGTCAGTACCCCAATATGCCTGACTGTATGTTTATATCTTGTTACTGTATGCTAGTGGTAGGGGGTGAAATACTCCCCAGTTACCGGTTGTAAGATACCAATGGCAATTACCAGTTGAAAGATACCGATGGCGGTTACCAATTGAAAGATACCGATGACGGTTACCGGTTAAAAGATACCGATGATAGTTACCGGTTGAAAGATACCGATGGCAGTTACCGGTCGAAAGATACTGAAGATGTTATATGGTATGCGGTATGATGGGGGAACTCACTAAGCTTTGTGCTTACAGTTTTTGGTTTTGGTTTCAGGTACCTCTTCGTCGAAGGGGAAGGAGCCGGTGGTGTAGCAGAGCATCACACACATACATGGTTTCCGCTTGGGTTTCTGGGATTGTACTCTAATTTTTCATTACTTTTGATGCTATGGTTTTGAGACATCACACTATGGTTTTATGTAATTTTGGCAATGTCTTGATAAGTTATTTTATGAACCATTTAATTAAAAATGAATTTTCTGGCCTTGATTTTTGGGATGTTACAAGTTGGTATCAGAGCCCTGGTTTGAGGGATGCGTGCGAACGGCCGGGCTTAAGTAAGTTTACCCAAGATACCCATGCTTTTTATGTTATGAGTATGATTCATGATTTTGAGGACTGCATGCTAGAGTAGGGATAAGGATCTAGTGGATGCCTTAAATGCATGTTGTATGAGTTGTATGCTAGGACTGTTTAGTCTGTGGTAGGATAGCCTGATTAGGTTATACATGATGTGGTTACTCGATGCTCGAATGCTACTTGCTTTGTGCTTAAGGGGTCCTGACTAACTTTAGCTAACTAGTGAGCGAATATGTAACAGTATTCGCAAGCTAGTTAGGGAAGGGAAGTAAGGACTCCTAGTGCAGCTGATGCCGGAGAGTGGGTCGGAGAGTGCCCTAGGAAAGCCTAGGATGGGATTAGTAGGAAAGTGTATCGGTAGAGGAACTTGGTGAAGTCAAATCAACCCTTGAGGAAAGTACGGATAGATGTGGAAGGTAGTATGGGCCCGTACTACTGGAAGCAGAGGATCCGTACTCGAGTCAAGGAGGGCCAAGATGGAACCAGGAAACTTGGAGAGTGCGTGAGACCTCTCGGGGGTATGTATGATCTTGACATTTATGTTTTTATTTTCAGTATGTCAATCACACGACATGGAGCATGAGGATCAGGCTCAGGATCAAGATTAGGGTTAGGCTCGGGTGCAGGATCCGGGCAGGTTGATGACGGGCTACGCGAGTTCATAGCGTTTGAGACTACGAGAGGTATCCTTGATGCGACCCCTGTCATTTTCGGGTCGATCAAGGAAGGGATTATTGAGCTGATGGAGGATCGCCTCCGGGCATTTAGGAGTGATCTGGCGTTTAGCCAGATGGGTACGCATACAATGTCCTTCAAGGACTTCCGAGGGAGTGGTGCGTTGGATTTTCATGGGGTGAAGGACCCCATTGCTTCCAGGAGATGGATCGCACACATTGAGTCTGCGCAACTGACGAGCTTCTGCCCGGAAGGGTCGAAGGTCGGTTTTGCTGCAGGATGTTTGAGGGATCGAGCCAGAGATTGGTGAGAGTTAGTTGGTGATTTGTTGGGAGCCCCAACCATCGAGGCTATGACTTGGTCAGATACTGTGACCCGATTCAAGGCTGAGTTTGCACTAGCTGTGGAGCTTCAGCAGTTGGCCAGAGAGTTTTTGGATACGAGACAAACTATGGAGACCCTGATGGAGATCACCGCCAAGTTTTGGGAGAGGGATTTGTTGGTACCCCAGTATATGGGGGATGAGGAGATGCGAAAGACCCACTATCATGATATGTTGAGAGCCGACATTCGGGAGCATGTCAGCTATTCGGCCTGCCCGACCCTGGAGTCAATGATTGCCAGGGCACAGGAGAGGGAGATTGATTTAGAGAACCACAGGAAGAGGAAGTTAGAGACTGCACAGGTTGCAGGGGCTTCGGGGAAGAAACCTAAGGGAATCGACGCGAGGTCGAAGGGCCAGCAGGGGTGGGACCACTGTGGAAAGTGCGGTCGGTCACACGAGGGAGTCTGCCGCATTGGGTCGGGTTTCAGCTGCTATAAGTGCGGCCATATTGGACATTTTGGCAGGGATGGTACTGCCCCTATTCCCACGGTTCAGATATCAGACCTGATTTTCTTTCATTACAATCAGAGGGGCCATAAAAAGGCCAAATGCCCTAGATTGACAGTAGCGACAACAGCAGCGCCAGCGGCTGCGCCGACCCTAACGTCGGCACGGGTGACGGATGGCCGGAAGGCCAAGGTAGAGGCTCCAGTGGTGTGGAGCCGAGCATTTCAGTTGACAGCTGAGGAGACACGCGCTTCACCCGATGTGGTGATGGGTACGATTTCTTTCCTTATGCTTTTATGATATGTCATTGTGATTTTGATATGTTATGTATGTGCTTTGTTTAGAATCATTCCATGTGAACGGTATCCTAGTTCAGGTATTGTTTGATTCGGGTGCTAACCGATCGTTTGTCTCTCTTGCGCATAGCAAGAAGTTTCCTGAGTCTTCAGGCATGCTGGATTGCCCTTTGGAGGTCGAGATTGCGGACGACCGGTCAGTGCGAGCATCAGAGGTCTACCGAGATTGTGTTTTGAGGTTGTTCGAGGAGCGTTACCTGGTAGATCTGGTTCCCATACCGTTGCGGGGGCACAAGGTTATTATTGGTATGGATTAGCTAAGCCCTAACGGGGCAGTGATTGACTACGCGCAACAGTTGGTGCAGATCAGGCCCCAAGTGAGGGAAAGCGGGTGGTTCAGAGCAAGAGGCCACAGCAAGGACCAACTCTATGTTCAGCAGCGAGAGCTAGGCACTACCTTCAGCAGGGTTGCATAGGATTTGTCGCATATGTTATCGATACACGGGAAACAGGTAACGCGACGGTGGACAATGTACCCGCAGTACGAGAGTTTGCAGATGTATTCCTTGAGGAGTTTCCTGGGATACCTACGGAGAGGCAGGTGGAGTTCAAGATCGACCTAGTCCCGGGTGCGGCTCCGATAGCCAAGGCACCGTATCGGTTGGCTCCTCCTGAGATTCAGGAGTTGTCTATGCAGCTGTAGGAGCTGTTAGACAAGGGATTCATCAGACCAAGCAGTTCACCCTGGGGAGCCCTAATTCTGTTTGTGAAGAAGAAGGACGGGTCGCATCGGATGTGCATAGACTATCGGGAGTTGAATAAGGTAACGGTGAAGAACCGGTACCCACTTCCGATGATTGATGATCTCTTTGACCAACTATAGGGAGCATCTTGGTTCTCCATGATTGATCTGCGTTCAGGGTATCATCAGTTGAGGGTCAGAGAGGAGGATGTGCATAAGATTGCGTCCCAGACGCGCTATGGCCACTATGAGTTCGTGGTGATGCCTTTTGGGGCTCACCAACGCTCTTGCCGTATTCATGGATCTCATAAACCGCGTGTGCAGACCGATGTTGGACCGGTCTGTGATAGTTTTCATCGATGACATCTTGGTTTATTCCAAGACTCGAGAGCTGCATGAGGAACACTTGCAGTAGGTTTTGGATACTTTGAAGAGGGAGAGCTTGTATGCTAAGTTCTCCAAGTGAGAGTTCTGGTTACACGAGGTGCAGTTTCTTGGGCACCTTGTCAACCAGGTCGGAATTTCGATTGATCCGACCGAGGTGGATGCCTTGATGAGGTGGGAGGTTCTGAGGTCTCCATCTGAGATTCGGAGCTTCCTGGGACTGGCAGGCTACTATCGGAGGTTCATTTAGGACTTCTCCAAGATAGTTGTGCCCCTGACCCGATTCACTAGATAAGCCGTGGTCTTTCGTTGGGGGCCTGAGCAGCAGGCCGCATTTGAGACGTTGAGGCAGAAGTTGTGTGAGGCGCCCATCTTAGCCCTGACAGAGGGCATGGAAGACTTTGTAGTATACTGTGATGCGTCCATCTCAGGTTTGGGCACAATATTGATGCAGAGAGGGCATGTTATAGCTTATGCTTCGAGGCGGCTGAAGCCTCACGAAGCGAATTACCCGACGCATGATTTGGAGCTGGGGGCTGTCGTTTTCGCCCTCAAGATTTGGCGTCATTACCTCTATGGGGTACGCTGTACCATTTACACTGTAACAACCCGGAATTTCAAGTATTGTAATAATGATGATTTTGGGTGTTTTAAGAGGGGACTCGGCGAGTTGGAGCTCAGACTCGCCGAGTAGGATCGCAGATCTGGTCGCGGGTTCGCGACTGGACTCGACGAGTCCGGATATGGACTCGGCGAGTCTGCGCTGTTTAGCGAAAACCCTAACCGTTCAGGTTTGGGACGTATAAGAGGCACTTATTGGCCGTCATTGTTCATTTTAGCCTTCTGAGAAGAACCCTAAATCGATTGGGTGCATCTGGAGCAAAGTTCAAGGGCCATTGTTGATCTTGGAAGTGTTGTTGTGCAAGGAAGGGAAGGGCTTGGCTAAAGGAACAACAAGGGAGTCACGTTCTGAGGATTTGGGGACACAGAGGGCACATTATTCAGGTAAGAATTCGAGTTATGCTCTGCTATGTTGATGTGTTTATGGAATTAGGGTTTGTGGAACCCTTTTGTGATTAGATTGAATGCTACCCTAGTCCCCCAAACGATTGTGACTCTGTATTGGGACCTTTGGAGGTCCAGAATGTCCCATGCCTGTGCATTTCGGAAATTGATGAAGGTTTTGGATTGGAATCCTTATGCCTTAGGTCAATATGTAAATTATAAGTCTTGGGGTGTACCATGAGCACCAAAATGAGGACCTTATGTGATGGACCAGTCTAGGAAGGCCAGGCCTATGAATGGTCGGAGCCGTTCTGCCATTAGAAAGCAGTTGGAGCGGTTGCATGGCATGGACTCGCCGAGTCCGATGAACAGACTCGGCGAGTAGCTTGAAGATTTACTGGGACTCGTCGAGTTGTTCTTCAGACTCGGCGAGTTGAGTCGGTGTGGCCCCGCGATTCTTCCAGGAGGAACTCGTCGAGTAAAAAGGGGATACTCGACGTGTAGAAAGGGTGTCTTAAGGAATCGGTGAGTTAAGGGCGAGTGGACTCAGAGTCGTTGAACTCGGCGAGTTAGGTCGCGGGTTGAGTGAAGTTCTGAGTATGGGGACTCGGCGAGTCATAGGGCTGACTCGGCGAGTAGGGTCAGTCAGGGGTTGACTTTGACCTTGTCTTTGACCAAGGATTTACCAGTGGTTCCAGGGGTATTTTGGTAATTGTTGTTATTGTTTGAGTTCAGTGCATTGGTGACTGTCCAGAGGTGGAGATCGTATCAGTGATCGGAGCAGCTTGAGCTATCTGTTCAGTCGGCAGTTTCGAGGTGAGTTATCCTCACTATATCGCTAGGGTTTATGGCACCAAGGCCGACCCTTTTATCGGATGGAAATCCGGGTAGTCGTCATTACATGTTATGGGCCGGAAGGCATTGCTATGTGGACCGGAAGGTCATGGCCTGGTAAGGCGTATGTATGCATTTAGTATGTTGACTGATTCATAGGGTAATGTTATGCTAGTGACCGGCTAGACCGGTATCTTGTTTAGAGTAATGCTATGATATGTGATCTGTTGATCGATTGTTGTCTATAAACTGCTATATGATTATTTGTTACGTTATATATGCATTTTATGCTTATGGGCCGGAAGGCAATATGTTATGGGCCGGAAGGCGATATGTTATGGGCCGGAAGGCAATATGTTGTGTGATGGACCGGAAGGTCGGCGTGGGTAGGACCGGAAGGTTTACCCAGCAGGGATGGAAGTCCCCTGAGACACATGGACCAGAAGGTCAGGGCCTGGAAAGGCGTATATGTGGTTGGTATTCTGGGGGTATCTCACTAAGCTTTCGGGCTTACAGTTATGGTTTTATGTTTCAGGTTCTCAAGAGTCTGTGGCAAGGCAAAGGCGTGATCGTACCGTTCCTCGCGTTGGTGTTTTATGATATGAACCTGGGAAATTACTCTGTTAAATAATGTATTGAAAACCTTTTTGTAACAACGTTAATAAAATGGGTGATTTTGAAAAGTTTTAATTGTTTTGAAATTTTGGATGTTACAAGTTGGTATCAGAGCCTTGGTTTGAGTGAATTGGGGAAACATTCGTGTGACTCCAGTCTCAAATCGAGGAGGATTTCAAAAAGAGAAAATTTAAAATGAGAAATTAAAATGGTTTTCAAATTTGGTAAAAGGAGGACGCGGAGGTACGATCAGCCGGAGCCAGTAAGTAACCCCAAGATACCATACATGATATTTGTTTATTGAGCTTGATAGCACAGCATGCTAGAGTTAGGCTAGGGATCTTCAGGAATTCATGATAATGTTGCCTGATATGTGATGCCTGTAGCCTAGGGTCCCCTATGGGATGTTCTCAGTGTTCCTCTAGTGGTGAGGGTTGATAGTTGTTTTGCATGTTCTCTAGGGTATTGTGGTAGTACTTCATACAAATATGGGTAGGTGTGGAAGGTAGTATGGGCCCGTACTACTGAAAGCACAGGACCCATACGCGTATCAGGGAAACCATGATCTCTAGGGTAGGGTTGCGAGAGTTGGATCCCAGGATTGTAAGAAGTGTCTGGGATTTGGTATGGTGTTTTCGGTATGGAGATTTCGAGGCATGATGATAGTGGATCCGGATCAGGATCGGGAGCTGGAGAGCGAGTTCCGGGTGGATCGGTACCGTCTGAGGTTATCGATCAGACGAGCACAAACGAGTTGGACGCGAAGGTTCGCGAGATCCTGCGTGATGAGGTTGCTGCATTGCTACGGGCTGAGTTGCCGGAATTGTTTGGGTCGATCAGGACCGCCATGGTTGAGTAGTTTGATGAGCGATATGCGGCTCTCGCAGAGACGGCTGCCGCGGCGGTTACAGTGGCTGTAGCAGCGGCAAAGGGAAGACCTAGTCGGGGTTTCAGTATCGGGACTCCTATTATACGAAGCCTACCACATTCGATGGAGTTCAGGACCCGATTGTTGCTATGAGATGGTTATCAGACTTGGAGGGGTGTTTCTCCACGAGTTTATGTAACGCCCGCAAATCTGGGCTAGTCAAATTAGAGGCAATAGGGGTCGAAAACGACTTTTCGACAAAAGATTATTTAGAATAAATAATCTTAATCAAGTTGTAGCGTATGTTACAAGGTTTTCGTACATATAAAGAACGCCGAAAACCGAGTTATAACGAAGAAGTTATGACCCGTTGAAGTTTCGCGACGGAACCGGCACGATACCGGGAAGCGTAAATAGTGAATTTACGATAGAGCGAGATTTAGCCTTAGCGATCTAAACGAAAGTCATAGAATATGTTAAACTAAGAACATTGATAAAAAGAACGCCTAAATCTGACTTCGTATGAGGAAGTTATGATTTTTCTAAGATTTAGCATAGCAGTGCACAGCCTGAAATCTGAATTTTAGATCGGTCGATTTTTAGCTGACGGGATCTAAATGAAAGTTGTAGTACTCGTAAATACCAATGCGTGGATATAAAGAACGTCGATAATAGAGCTCGTATGCGAAAGTTATGGACAAAGCTTAGTCCTTACTTTTCGAGCGCGGCGAATTCGATACAGTTTTGTAAATACGAGATAGAATGAGAATTAGCCAACGAGGTCTAAATGAGAGTTGAAGATCTCATTAATAGGAAATCAATGGTAAAAAGACAGACAAAAACGGAACTCGTATGCGAAAGTTATGGACGAAGCTTAGTCTTTACTTTTCGAGTGCGACGAATTCGATACAGTTTTGTAAATCCGAGATAGAATGAGAATTAGCTAACGAGGTCTAAATGAAAGTTGAAGATCTCATTAATAGGAACTCAACAGTAAAAAGACAGACAAAAACGGAGCTCGTATGCAAAAGTTACGGACGAAGCTTGGAGACTACTTTACTATACACTTCCTATAAATACAAGGGTGAACTCCTCATATTTTCTTCACACCATAAGCCTTTCTTTCTCTCTCTAACTTCTCTCTAGCCTCCCTAAACCCCTCCCAAGTCTACGGAACCTCCCTAGCACGAGAAGAAAGCCCCGGAGCGCCCGACGGCTCCGAGAAGAAAAGCTTTCGGCTTGGAAACGCTGCTCCAGCGAAGCCCGGTTTTTAATAAAAACTCGCTGTAAGTGAGCTACGCCTATACTATATTTAATATAGATTTTATTTAATTATAGTAACATTATTAGGACCTTAAAATAATTATTTGGGCTATTATTATGAGTTATATTGAGTGTTATTTAACGCTTATATAATAGTAATAATAGCTAGACTATTAATTAGTCGTGGTTAACGTTAAAAACTAAACCCTAGTGGTATTGATACTAGGTTTTGTCGAGGAAAATTGTTTTGAGATAACGAAGTGCTGTCTCAGTTCGGAATCACCACCTAATCAGGTGAGTGCATGGTCTCTTTCATCTTACACATAGATATGAAGTATTTTAATATAAATTACGTGTTATGTGTGCATATTGTCTGAATACTTGTTGTCTATGCTGGTGAAAGATTTTTATACATGTTTTAAATGATGTAAACTGTATAAAGTATTTTATATCTACAAAATATGTTGGGTAAAACATGGGTAGATGAATGATGATGGATAAAAGCTGAAATAGAGGAACATTAGTAGTACGGACCTAGTGCCCTATAGGTATACATTGGCAGCAGTGGACCTAGTACCCTATAGATGAGCACTGGCAGCTGTGCCACAACCCGTAGATGATTTAGATCTACGGTAAACGTCCTAGCAGCTGCGCTCTAAGGATAGTATCGGCAGTTGCGCCTAATAGGGAGCCTTATGACCATGACAGTAGTGTTTAAAGGTCAATACCGGCAGAAGCGCCTCATAGAAAATGTCCTAATTCTGGCAGCTGAGCCTAAGTGACAATATTAGCAGCTGCGCTTGACCAATGTGTCATTGGCAACAATGGACTTCATGTTGTTTCCTTAGGATGATCCTTAGGAATGAATGAATGAGAAATAGTTGATTCTTAGGGTAGATCCTTAAGAATAAAGAAGATAATGGGGATGGGTAATTGGGTTGATTGTTTGATTGTTTAAACATAATAATTATATTATTGTGGGTTGAAAACCCTATGTACTCACCAGGTTTCCCAACCTGACCCACTCAGTTTATTTATATCACAGGTGTCGATATGAAGTGACATTACACTGAGAGATTTAAAGAGATGTAGATCACTAGTGTAAATAATTGTAAGTTCTGTTTATGCTTATGTTTCTGTATTAACGATGACATCCCAAACGTTTTAAAATGAAATAAATACGTTTCTTCGAAAATGTCTTAATAACATATTTACCATGTCTTTCTGGGAACAAATTCCGCAACATATTTATAAAATGAAGTACTCTGATTTTTATAAAGCATAAACAAACCGGTCTTTTCTGGCCGTGATTTTGGGGATGTCACAGTTGGTATCAGAGCATTAGTTTAAGCGAACTAGGAATATGGATTTATTTCTAGACTTAAACTTAGAATGCTAAGCGATGATTGTGAGGTGTGAGCACTAGCTTATTTTAGGAATTGTGCCTAAAATGCTTTTATGTGCTAAATGCTTGTGCCTGATATGCTGTTATTTGTTTGGATCTATGGTTTGTTGCCGACCGGATCTGGAAACCTTATGTGTTTAGGATTCTAAGCGTTTAACTACGATATTAGAACTAGCATATAAACGTTTCGGAGTGATAAGAATGATTTAAACGTCAATCCTAAGTAAAGGTCTAGATTCACCTTATTCGACGTATAGATCAAGATGGCAAGAACCCGTAGCGGAAACGTGAATTCAAATGGGAACCGAGATCAACCCCCAGCGATTGAGCAAATACCGGTTGTGGTAGCCGCTGCTGAGCCAATAACGATGGCAGGAGTGCAAGCGATGATCCAAGCAATGTTGGATCGTCAAATGGAGGAAACCAGACGTTTGCTCCAGCAAAATCGAGAGGAAGCGACTATTCAGATCGAACAGCCCAAGTTGAGCGAAGGGCAGACTGAGGAAGGAAACTACAGTGGGACTGTTGGTCAAGTCAACCCACCAATAGTTCGACAAAACAACCAAGATGACGAAGTCGAGAGGAATGGATGCAAGTACAAGGATTTTCTGACTTGCAAGCCATCGACTTTCACTGGAAAGGAGGATCCGATCGGGGTCATGGATTGGATCTCGGAGATGGAATTAGCTTTCATGACGTGCGGTTGCAAGGGAAAACAACAGACCACATTTGCAGTGCGTCAGTTTCGAGGAGGTGTTGTACGATGGTGGAATACCTTGGGAAAGACGTTGAGCCCCAATGAGCCCCTGCAACTAACATGGGTAGAATTTCTGGTGCATTTCAAACGTAGGTACTGCTCAGCCCAAAATCTGCTCGAGCTAGAAAACCAATTCCTTACCTTAAAGAAAGGAAGCATGTGTATTGATGAATACACCAACAACTTCACAGAGAAGATGGAGTTCGCCTTACGTCGTGTTCCGGATGAGCTGACAAAAATTGACAAGTACGCAAAAGGACTTCCATGGGAATATGCAGTGCCAGTGCGTCAGGCACCTACTTTGGAGGCAGCTATCTGGGCTACCAAGTCGGTTGAGGAGATGATCAAGGGAAGAGCCGCCAACAAGACCGAGGTTGGCGAAAAGAGGAAGTTTGAGGGGTCTGCGAAGCCCGATGAGAGAAGCAAATCAAGTACCAGGAAGTTTAGAGGAGGAGGGAGTGAAGAAAGATGGTGCGAGAAGTGCAAAAAGAAACACTCTGGAAAATGCAGTGAGGAAGTAACTTGTTTCAAGTGTGGGAAGCATGGGCATTATGCCAACGAGTGTAAATTCAATAAAAGGGTGTGTTACGAATGTAATGAGGAAGGACACTTCAAGCAAGATTGCCCAAAGAGAGAGGGGGCTACAAAGCCAAATGTGCCGCCAAAGCCAAAGGCGAGAGCATTTCAAATGATCCTTGACGAAGCAGATGACAATGCGAGGATTCAGGAGTGACAACTTGACATCCAAAGATCGAGTTATGAGGTAACCATAGAGTCGTATGATGTAGCCTGTTAGAGGCATATTCTAGGGTGAACTTGAACACCTATGTAATAGTTTCAAGGAATAATAAAAACCTTCGTTTTGATATCTGATGTGTTAAGCTGTTATATGATTTTCTTGTGTGGTGACTTGGAAAACTGTGGGACAATACCTGAGACGAGTATGAGTAGGTGTGAATGGTAGTAGAGGCCTATACTACCGGAAGCACAGGACTCACACTTGGATCAGGGAAAGTCACAAGGTTACCAAGAAGCTAGTAATTGATTTCGTTTTTTTCAAGTGTGTTGTTACCATCGTTTCGGTAATGACTAAGAAGATTGTTGATATTCCGACCCTAGTGGTCATATCGAATCGAGTCCGACTACGATGAGTATGTTGTGTGGTTCAGATAACCAAGTTTGATGTAGCATCCGACTTAAACCAAACGGTTGAAATCAAAGCGATCAATAGAAGTATCGCACTTGTTGTTAAAGAAGTTGGTGGCTAGAAATGCCTAATGTTAAAGTGTGATTATATCACATTAGAACATGAAGGAAGGCATAGTCTGTTTTAGAATTTAACTCTAAGAGACCTAAGTCTAAGTGTTGCAACATACGATGATAGGTCATTAGAATATGACACATCGATCTATATTAGTAATAAAAGAACTTATCTCAAGTCCGTATCCAGCAAGGATCGAGATTGTGACTTGAAGGTCATAATTTGGAGTCTAACCTGAGGTAGAGAGCAGGTGCACGATCGAGTACTCTTACAGTCAATGAGTTTAAGAGATAGAATCGAAGGAATGTAGAAGTTATAATTATTACCTAGGATGAAGAGATGACGTATGGAGTCATTATACGACCCTGTTTCGTTGATGATTCCGGGACGTAATCATCCTAAGGGGGAGATAATTGTAACGCCCGCAAATCTGGGCTAGTCAAATTAGAGGCAATAGGGGTCGAAAACGACTTTTCGACAAAAGATTATTTAGAATAAATAATCTTAATCAAGTTGTAGAGTATGTTACAAGGTTTTCATACATATAAAAAACGCCGAAAACCGAGTTATAACGAAGAAGTTATGACCCGTTGAAGTTTCGCGACGGAACCGGCACGATACCGGGAAGCGTAAATAGTGAATTTACGATAGAGCGAGATTTAGCCTTAGCGATCTAAACGAAAGTCATAGAATATGTTAAACTAAGAATATTGATAAAAAGAACGCCTAAATCTGACTTCGTATGAGGAAGTTATGATTTTTCTAAGATTTAGCATAGCAGTGCACAGCCCGAAATCTGAATTTTAGATCGGTCGATTTTTAGCTGACGGGATCTAAATGAAAGTTGTAGTACTCGTAAATACCAACGCGTGGATATAAAGAACGTCGATAATAGAGCTTGTATGCGAAAGTTATGGACAAAGCTTAGTCCCTACTTTTCGAGCGCGGCGAATTCGATACAGTTTTGTAAATACGAGATAGAATGAGAATTAGCCAACGAGGTCTAAATGAGAGTTGAAGATCTCATTAATAGGAAATCAATGGTAAAAAGACAGACAAAAACAGAACTCGTATGCGAAAGTTATGGACGAAGCTTAGTCTTTACTTTTCGAGTGCGACGAATTCGATACAGTTTTGTAAATCCGAGATAGAATGAGAATTAGCTAACGAGGTCTAAATGAAAGTTGAAGATCTCATTAATAGGAACTCAACAGTAAAAAGACAGACAAAAACGGAGCTCGTATGCAAAAGTTACGGACGAAGCTTGGAGACTACTTTACTATACACTTCCTATAAATACAAGGGTGAACTCCTCATATTTTCTTCACACCATAAGCCTTTCTTTCTCTCTCTAACTTCTCTCTAGCCTCCCTAAACCCCTCCCAAGTCTACGGAACCTCCCTAGCACGAGAAGAAAGCCCCGGAGCGCCCGACGGCTCCGAGAAGAAAAGCTTTCGGCTTGGAAACGCTGCTCCAGCGAAGCCCGGTTTTTAATAAAAACTCGCTGTAAGTGAGCTACGCCTATACTATATTTAATATAGATTTTATTTAATTATAGTAACATTATTAGGACCTTAAAATAATTATTTGGGCTATTATTATGAGTTATATTGAGTGTTATTTAACGCTTATATAATAGTAATAATAGCTAGACTATTAATTAGTCGTGGTTAACGTTAAAAACTAAACCCTAGTGGTATTGATACTAGGTTTTGTCGAGGAAAATTGTTTTGAGATAACGCAGTGCTGTCTGAGTTCGGAATCACCACCTAATCAGGTGAGTGCATGGTCTCTTTCATCTTACACATAGATATGAAGTATTTTAATATAAATTACGTGTTATGTGTGCATATTGTCTGAATACTTGTTGTCTATGCTGGTGAAAGATTTTTATACATGTTTTAAATGATGTAAACTGTATAAAGTATTTTATATCTACAAAATATGTTGGGTAAAACATGGGTAGATGAATGATGATGGATAAAAGCTGAAATAGAGGAACATTAGTAGTACGGACCTAGTGCCCTATAGGTATACATTGGCAGCAGTGGACCTAGTACCCTATAGATGAGCACTGGCAGCTGTGCCACAACCCGTAGATGATTTAGATCTACGGTAAACGTCCTAGCAGCTGCGCTCTAAGGATAGTATCGGCAGCTGCGCCTAATAGGGAGCCTTATGACCATGACAGTAGTGTTTAAAGGTCAATACCGGCAGAAGCGCCTCATAGAAAATGTCCTAATTCTGGCAGCTGAGCCTAAGTGACAATATTAGCAGCTGCGCTTGACCAATGTGTCATTGGCAACAATGGACTTCATGTTGTTTCCTTAGGATGATCCTTAGGAATGAATGAATGAGAAATAGCTGATTCTTAGGGTAGATCTTTAAGAATAAAGAAGATAATGGGGATGGGTAATTGGGTTGATTGTTTGATTGTTTAAACATAATAATTATATTATTGTGGGTTGAAAACCCTATGTACTCACCAGGTTTCCCAACCTGACCCACTCAGTTTATTTATATCACAGGTGTCGATATGAAGTGACATTACACTGAGAGATTTAAAGAGATGTAGATCACTAGTGTAAATAATTGTAAGTTCTGTTTATGCTTATGTTTCTGTATTAACGATGACATCCCAAACGTTTTAAAATGAAATAAATACGTTTCTTCGAAAATGTTTTAATAACGTATTTACCATGTCTTTCTGGGAACAAATTCCGCAACATATTTATAAAATGAAGTACTCTGATTTTTATAAACCATAAACAAACCGGTCTTTTCTGGCCGTGATTTTCGGGATGTCACAGTTTATGCCCTGCTGATCAGAGGGAGAGGTGTGCTCTGAACCTGTTGAGGCTAGGAGCGAAGGATTGGTGGAGATTGACTACGAGGTCATTTTCCGATGCGCAGAGGGCTGCGATTTCATGGGATCAATTCAGAGAGATGTTCAGTACTCGCTATGTTCCGCGAGATGAAAAGGAGAGATTGGCTCGGGAATTCCTTGAGCTGAAGCAGGATTTGGAGTCGGTGACTGAGATCACCAGGATGTTTATTGAGAGGGCGATGTTTTGCCCTGAGTTCGTTTTGGAGCAGGCTCAGATGTCCCGATATCTGAGTATGCTCAAGGGGGATATCAGACAGTTCGTGTCTGCACAGAGGTGTGAGACCTTGTTGGTGTTGCAGGAGGCCGCCATGCGGCGTGAGTTAGAGGTTGAGTTGCAGTTGCGTGAGCTGAGGCAGGCTCCGATGCAGTCGCAGCCAGCGCCGAAACGGTCCAGTACCGTTGATGTTAGAATGGGGGATCGGAGCGGACACACTTGTGGGAAGTATGGGAGGGGTCACACCGGAGTTGCTGGTCCGGTGGTGCATGCCGCAAGTGCGGAAAAGAGGGGCACTATGCGCGGGATTGTCGGCAGTCAGTGCCGATTTGGGATTTGAGGATTTGTCATCATTGTCGGCAGGTTGGACATTTGAGGGTCAACTGTCCACAGCTTTCTGCAGGACCGGTGCAGGCTCTAGCACCAGCCACCTTGAGGAGTTCAGGAGGAGGACAGGATGGAGCGGAGCCCCAAGGGCTCAGAGTCGTGCTTATCGGCTTGCGGCAGAGGGAGACGGAGCAGTGCCGGAGGCAGCTGCGGGTATAATGCTTTCTTGATGTCTTGATTATCTTGCGTTGATTGTGGCGTATTGTTGTGCTGGTATCTTGTGTGGATTTCGATGCAGTATTCGTTGTTTCGCGGGTTTGGCATGGTTAAGGAATGGTGTTTCTGGTTTTTGCTTTGGCATTCGTTGTTCCCTGATGGTTGGTATGGTTATAGTTGGTGTCTTGGTGCCGGTATCCTTGTGCGGTTTTCGATGCGGTATTCATCCTTTTTCAGGTTGTGGGTTTGGTTATGGGTTATTGCTTGGGAATTCCGTTGGTTATTGTTCGTGAGGGTTGATAGTGGAGATGTGGCACTGGGTTGAATGTCGGGTAGCATCTACAGTCGTGGAGTGGATAATTGAAAGACCGGATTCTTTTGAGCGGATTGATCAGGGAGGAGATGTGTTTTGCTGAGGGATGCTTATGCTTGTAGGAAGCAGTCAGTGGGTAAATGTTCTCTTTGTGCAGGATTGTTCTGAAAGGTCGTTAATGACGATCGGTGGCAGTTAGTCAGTGCTTTAGTGGGGGAGAATTGGAGAATTTTCCGGGAGATCGATGAGTATGTGAGGGTGCTTAGCTGTTGGGATTCAACAGTGTTTGTCAGCGCAGAGTATAGGCCGACGAGAGCGAGTGTCGGGTATGCGGGGCGGGATACAGACCTAGGGCATTTGATTGTGGAGGCCTGAGAGAAGGCCGGGATCAAGCTTGAGTAAGTAACCGGGGTTATGCGATCAGAGTATTGGTATGTTTGAGGTACGTGATGGGTTGTACTGCATTAATCCCACGGGATTATGTTGTGCATGTTTCTAGAGCTGGAACCGGAAGGTTCCCAGAGTTAGAACCTGAGGGTTCGCAGAGTTGGGTGTACGAACCCACAGAGATATAGCCTCGAGTGGCTAGTATGTGTTATGAGAGTCGGTCCAGTCATGCTGGAGACTCTGTTGGTATTGCTGGATCAGTTTGAGATTGCGGATCGTGTATGTTGCAGTGTGATTGCATTGGAAGGTCTGGCCCCGAGTTAGTGATCTTGTTTAGCTGAGGCAGTGATTTTGATGAGTGGAGAGAGTGCATGGGATTGAGAGCCCCTGCAATGAGAACCAGAGTATGTGAATAGCGGTTACGCAAAAAGGGTGGTGTCGCTTGGGGCAAGCACCGTAGCACCGGTTGGAGTGGCATTATGGCCAAGAGGGTCCCTTGGAAGGAAAAGAGGAAAGTGTGTAACTCCGAAGGGGGTGCAAGTTCACGAAAGTGAAAGCTGCAGAGCAGAGTTATGGTTAGAGTATTTCGAGTATGGTTTCGAGCATCGTGTTCGCGGCAGTGAAGTAGGAACCCATCCGGGTTGGGATGACTGTCGAGACTCAGAAGGGATGCAGGGGGAGAGAGAATCTTGAATTCTCAGTGTGATTCTGATCAGGGTATAGGGTGGATATTAGTGGTTCATCTTGGGAGATGTTCGAGGATATCATCAGTGTATCGGGTATTTCAACCTGCGGGTGTTGGGACTAGTTCCGTATGTGTATGTGATGGCAAGAGGAGAACTTGTGAGAGTTGCTCTGAGAGTGAGAATGGATCTCTCAGTCGGTCCGGAATGGACAAAGTGGGCTTTGGATCGGGGATCCGGTGGTTCATTGTTTCCTAACCCTTATGGGTCGAGTGATCGTTGAGATTTAGAGCAGAGTTGCATCTTGGGTAATTTTCGGTTACAGAGAGTGATGTGCAGTACAGAGATCGTGCTTCAGTCGACAGAGCAGATTCGACAGAGCCGACAGGAAAAGTTATACAGACAGATGCTGGTCCGAGCTTGAGTTTCAGGTCGGCGACTTCGTACTCCTGAAGGCCTCTCCTTGGAGAGGGGTGATTCGATTCAAGAAGAGGGGAAAGTTGGGGCCCCGGTATATTGGGCCTTTTCATGTGATTGCGGGGGTAGGCCGGATGGTCTACCGTTTGGAGTTGCCCATAGATTTTAGACAAATCCACGACATTTTTCATGTGTCGCAATTGAGAAAGTATATAGCCGTTGAGTCGGCAGTGGTTCCATTGGAGGATATTCAGGTGGATGCGAGCCTGAATTATGCTGAGAGACCAGTGTCCATCAGGGATCGGAAGATCAAGGTTCTGAGGAACAAGGAGGTACCTCTGGTATTGGTTCAGTGGCAACATCGGAAGGGATCGGAAATGACTTGGGAGCCGGAACGTGAGATGCGGGAGCAGCATCCGGAACTATTTTCAGAGTGAGACTTCGAGGGCGAAGTCTAATCCTAGTGGGGGAGAATTGTAACAGCCCGGAATTTCAAGTATTGTAATAATGATGATTTTTGGTGTTTTAAGAGGGGACTCGGCGAGTTGGAGCTCAGACTCGCCGAGTAGGATCGCAGACCTGGTCGCGGGTTCGCGACTGGACTCGACGAGTCCGGATATGGACTCGGCGAGTCTGCGCTGTTTAGCGAAAACCCTAACCGTTCAGGTTTGGGACGTATAAGAGGCACTTATTGGCCGTCATTGTTCATTTTAGCCTTCTGAGAAGAACCCTAAATCGATTGGGTGCATCTGGAGCAAAGTTCAAGGGCCATTTTTGATCTTGGAAGTGTTGTTGTGCAAGGAAGGGAAGGGCTTGGCTAAAGGAACAGCAAGGGAGTCACGTTCTGAGGATTTGGGGACACAGAGGGCACATTATTCAGGTAAGAATTCGAGTTATGCTCTGCTATGTTGATGTGTTTATGGAATTAGGGTTTGTGGAACCCTTTTGTGATTAGATTGAATGCTACCCTAGTCCCCCAAACGATTGTGACTCTGTATTGGGACCTTTGGAGGTCCAGAATGTCCCATGCCTGTGCATTTCGGAAATTGATGAAGGTTTTGGATTGGAATCCTTATGCCTTAGGTCAATATGTAAATTATAAGTCTTGGGGTGTACCATGAGCACCAAAATGAGGACCTTATGTGATGGACCAGTCTAGGAAGGCCAGGCCTATGAATGGTCGGAGCCGTTCTGCCATTAGAAAGCAGTTGGAGCGGTTGCATGGCATGGACTCGCCGAGTCCGATGAACAGACTCGGCGAGTAGCTTGAAGATTTACTGGGACTCGTCGAGTTGTTCTTCAGACTCGGCGAGTTGAGTCGGTGTGGCCCCGCGATTCTTCCAGGAGGAACTCGTCGAGTAAAAAGGGGATACTCGACGTGTAGAAAGGGTGTCTTAAGGAATCGGTGAGTTAAGGGCGAGTGGACTCAGAGTCGTTGAACTCGGCGAGTCTTGGGGTGACTCGGCGAGTTAGGTCGCGGGTTGAGTGAAGTTTTGAGTATGGGGACTTGGCGAGTTATAGGGTTGACTCGGCGAGTAGGGTCAGTCAGGGGTTGACTTTGACCTTGTCTTTGACCAAGGATTTACCAGTGGTTCCAGGGGTATTTTGGTAATTGTTGTTATTGTTTGAGTTCAGTGCATTGGTGACTGTCCAGAGGTGGAGATCGTATCAGTGATCGGAGCAGCTTGAGCTATCTGTTCAGTCGGCAGTTTCGAGGTGAGTTATCCTCACTATATCGCTAGGGTTTATGGTACCAAGGCCGACCCTTTTATCGGATGGAAATCCGGGTAGTCGTCATTACATGTTATGGGCCGGAAGGCATTGCTATGTGGACCGGAAGGTCATGGCCTGGTAAGGCGTATGTATGCATTTAGTATGTTGACTGATTCATAGGGTAATGTTATGCTAGTGACCGGCTAGACCGGTATCTTGTTTAGAGTAATGCTATGATATGTGATCTGTTGATCGATTGTTGTCTATAAACTGCTATATGATTATTTGTTACGTTATATATGCATTTTATGCTTATGAGCCGGAAGGCAATATGTTATGGGCCGGAAGGCGATATGTTATGGGCCGGAAGGCAATATGTTGTGTGATGGACCGGAAGGTCGGCGTGGGTAGGACCGGAAGGTTTACCCAGCAGGGACGGAAGTCCCCTGAGACACATGGACCGGAAGGTCAGGGCCTGGAAAGGCGTATATGTGGTTGGTATTCTGGGGGTATCTCACTAAGCTTTCGGGCTTACAGTTGTGGTTTTATGTTTCAGGTTCTCAAGAGTCTGTGGCAAGGCAAAGGCGTGATCGTACCGTTCCTCGCGTTGGTGTTTTATGATATGAACCTGGGAAATTACTCTGTTAAATAATGTATTGAAAACCTTTTTGTAACAACGTTAATAAAATGGGTGATTTTGAAAAGTTTTAATTGTTTTGAAATTTTGGATGTTACATACACGGACCACAAGATCATGAGGTATCTCATGGACCAGCCAAATCTGAATATGAGGCAGCGTCAGTGGCTTGATGTGGTAAAGGATTATGATAGCGAGATCCTGTACTACTAGGGGAAGACCAATGTCGTGGTCGATGCGCTTAGCTGCAAGGCAGCGCCGATCAGGGACATCTGTGTGAGGATGACAGTTATGACTCCCTTGTTAGAGCAGATTCGGGAGGCCCAACAGGAGGCCATGAAGGAGGAACATCAGAAGAGTGAGAGAATTGTGGGTCAGGTTTCCTCCTTCTACTATGATATCCAGGGGTTGTTGACTCTTCACTGTAGGGTGTGGGTCACGTATCATGGGGGTGTGCGCCAAGTACTGATGGAAGAGGCGCACAAATCTCGGTTCTCCATCCATCCCGGGGAGACGAAGATGTATAGAGATCTTTGTCTCGATTATTGGTGGCCCTGTATGAAGAGGGACATATCTTGGTTTGTGGAAAGGTGTTTGACCTGCAAGAATGCCAAGGCTGAGCACCAGAGACCTCACGACAAGGTCCAACCTTTGGATATCCTATGATGGAAGTGGGAGGATATTACTATGGACTTCAGTACGAAGCTTCCCAAGACCGCGAGAGGGGTGGATTCGATCTGGGTCATCGTTGATCGATTGACCAAGAGCGCCCATTTTATTCCAATTTGGGAGAGTATTTCGGCCGAAAAGTTGGCAAACATCTACATACAGGAGGTAGTGGCACGGCACGGGGTGCCGGTTTCGGTGATTTCAGACAGGGACGTGCAGTTCACTTCCAAGTTTTGGAAGAAGTTTCATGACCAGCTGGGTACTCGACTGCATTTTAGCACCACCTTTCACCCACAGACGGATGGTCAGAGCGAGTGGACCATCCAAACTTTTAAGGATATGATGTGGGCATGCGTTTTAGACTTTGTAAGTAGTTGGGATACTTACCTTTCGTTGGCTGAATTATCCTATAACAATATTTATCATGCGAGTATCGACCGTCCTCCCTTTGAAATGTTGTATGGGAGGAAGTTCAGGACCCCGATATGCTAGGGAAAGGTTGGGCAAAGAGTCATGGGGAGTACCGAAGTGGTACTGAAGACTACGGAGAAGATCCAACAGGTTCGGAGCAGACTTCAGACTGCTCAGAGTCAGCAGAAAAGCTATGCCGGCAAGCAATGGTAGGACCTGGAGTTCCAGGTCGGGCATATGGTACTCCTGAAGGTGTCTCCATGGAAGGGCATCATTCGATTCAAGAAACGGGATTCATTAATCCTAGTTTCACATGGATTTACTCAATTTTCTTATTAATTCTAGTTTACACATGGATTTACTCAATTTTCTTATTAATTCTAGTTTCATATTCATTAATCCTAGACATATGGTATAGTGATCACATAGCATATGAGGTTAATAATCAATAGATGTTCATGCTAATCAATTATCTTCCTGTTAACAGAAAATTAATTATTATTCACACACAAGGTTCTTTAGCAAGCTAAAATAACAAAAATTCACCAACTTAAAATTAATCCTACCAATCAATCAAACCATATTGTCAACTTTGTATCCCCAAACAGAAGTCTAAGGGTTTTAGCTCATAATTGAAGTAAATAACAGCAAACAAACAAAGTCAAATTGCTTAACCATAATGATAAAACAAAAGAATAAGTGGAATGATGAAATTTTGCCTCAATTACTCTCCGAGATTGAATCCTAGCTTCTTTCGTCGTCTTCTAGGGTTTCTCTGGCTTCTCAATCGCAGCAAAACACTTCTGAATCGTCCTAGAACTCCCTTCTATCGATCTGAGGAATTATCTTTATATATACGAATCAACTCGTCGAGTCAGGTGGTGACTCGTCGAGTCCCTCTCACATTCCCCGTATTGTGATAACTCTCTGGGATCCCGAGTCATTATCTTCTCGATTCTTTGATTGGACTCGCCGAGTAGTCGATCTGACTCGCCGAATCAGTGCCGTTTTTAGTGTTTTTCTTCTTTATTTCATCCTCGATCTTCTAACTGTTTCTCCCGCTTCCTTTCGCTTCCGAGCTTCATCTTTGGACTGAAAATATAATTTAAACACTTTTAAGTACCTTTTGTCCATAAAATGCAATAATTTAGCTAATAAATGAATAATAATGTATACTTAATATGAACCAATTATGCACATATCAAAATACCCCACACTTGTCTTTTTCTTGCCCCCAAGCAAAACTAAAATTTAAACATATTAGAATCACATATGACAACTCCAATCTAACCCAACCATTATGCCGAGACCGCAACGCATGCATTTATGTCTAAAATTTTTCCTAAAGACCTCCCATACTCCAAATACTCACAATCCTCATAAACACTTGCCCACTCATCCCAAACTATGCTCATTTTATGCAACCCTCCGAATCCATCCTCAGAAAACCTCTTACCCTCAAGGTGTTTTTAATTGAGCAACCCAAGCATACATAATCTAGAATTACAACTTTTCGATACCACTATGGAGCTCTTTTGGAATTCTTCACTTCCTTTAATAATTTGATATTTGGTCTCTTTGAATTCACCACCTTTATTATTTGATTTTTGGTATCTCCAACTTTTTGAATCTTCAGAATTTTGATCTTTTGATCTTTACTTTAACTGCTCCAAAATTCTTACAACTTTTCTTGTAATTCTCTCTCTTTTTTTTACATGTAACTCACTTTTTTCACTCAAAACCCTACATGCTTAAGCAAGGGCGCTCAACTTCAACCTTTATTGGTTAACGATAATAATTTTCCTGGATACATTTCTGGTACACGATGCTAAACATATTGCATCCCTTAAAGTAAGCGAGGTCCTGTTTTTGTCCCATGATTTCACTAGAATAAGGAAGCCACAAATGCACTAGAACGTATATAGGCTCAACTAAACATTTGGGTTTTCATGCAATCATCAACATACTACTAGCATGGAATCCTAATTACTTTTACCAAAATTTTCTAAATTAAGTCCTAAGCATCAGGGTGGTTTGTGAAGCTTGAAAGGAAGGAAGAAGCTTGGGAATTTGAGTTGGGGCTTGTAGATCTAGAGATCTTATTCCATCTTTAGCTCAAACAAGGTAAATGCCCCCTGTTTTGGTCTTCCATTTGGTTGTTCATCTTTAGGGCTTAGATTTTGGGTGCATTTAGGGTTTCCCAAGCCATTTTCGGATTTGTGAAGTGATTCAAGGGGTTCTACTTTCAGATCTGAGTTATTGGAGGGGTCTCATGGCATAAAGGTGCCAACTTTATGGCCATGAGAGCCCCATGCACATTGTAGAGCACCTTTTATGGATTTTTGAGCTAAAAACCCCATGCATGTGCACCAAGTTTGGAACTTTACGTATAAAATGGACATTAGGAGGCCAGATCTATGGTTTTGATGTGTTAAGACCCATTTAAATCGGCTGTATAGTAAGGTTCAAGCAGGGACTCGACGAGTCGGTGTGGATTAATCACCAAATACTTTCTGGGGATGGACCAGTTGTGTTGAAAGGAAGTCCCGTAGATGCTTAGACACGTAAAGGGACCTTGGAATCATGGGACTCGGCAAGTGTATGAACAGACTCGGCGAGTCGAAGGCAATCTCCCAACCGTTGAAGATGGACTCGACGAGTTGTTCATACAACTCGACAAGTCATAGATTGGACACGTTTTTATGAGTGAGATGAACTCGTCGAGTTGAAGGAAGAACTCAGCGAGTCGGATGAAGATGGTCCCAATTGTTTGAATGAAGGAGAACTCGACGAGTTCTAGATAGACTCGATGAGTTGAGTCGAGGTTGGATCGGGTAAGTGGAGCATGGAATCAACGAGTTGGTAGACCAACTCGGCGAGTCAGGTCAACTAAGTGTTGAATTTGACCAATGTTGATTTTGACTGGTTATGGTTTTGACCCGGGCTAGGGTTATATGTTCTGTTTAATGACTTTAGGATTGTCGTATAGGGATTGAGGAGTCGAGGAAATTCGATCTTCACGTAGAGGACAGTTCAGACACTACACGGCATCGAGGTGAGTTACCTTCCAGTAGGGGTGGGTCTAAGGCCAGAATGCCGACCCACCAATAGGGGTATTTAGTAGATAATTGTCATTGTGATAATTCTCTTGGTTTGGTTATGTGATTTGGTCATGAGATATGCATGCGTGATATGATATCTATGTCAGTGGTAGTGACAGGGAATAGTCTTTCCATGGCATAGGTCGTTAGGACCAAGGGTAGGTCAGTACACCAATATGCCTGACTGTGTGTTTATATCTTGTTACTATATGGTAGTGGTAGGGGTGAAATAGTCCCCAGTTACCGGTTTCAAGATACCGATGGCTGTTACCGGTTGAGAGATACCGATGACGGTTACCGGTTGAAAGATACCGATGATAGTTACCGATTGAAAGATGCCGATGGCAGTTACCGGTTGAAAGATACTGCCGATATTATATGGTATGCGGTATGATGGGGGAACTTACTAAGCTTTGTGCTTATAGTTTTTGGTTTTGGTTTCAGGTACCTCTTTGTCGAAGGGGAAGGAGCAGGCGGTGTAGTAGCGCATCACACACATACCTGGTTTCTGCTTGGGTTTCTAGGATTGTACTCTGATTTTTTATTACTTTTGATGCTATGGTTTTGAGACAGGACACTACGGTTTTATGTAATTTTGGCAATGTCTTGGTAAGTTATTCTATGAATAATTTAATTAGAAATGAAATTTTTGGCCTTGATTTTTGGGATGTTACACATCTATTCCGCCACTCCGCTTTGCTGTGGTGTTCACCGTACAATGCGATGCCTCACTATACGTTCTGTTTTATAGAAGTTCTGAAACAAAGACATGTAGAACTCCAACCCATTTTTTGTTCTGAGTGACCTGACATGGTGGTCTGTTTCTCAAACATCATCTTCCACTCCTTGAACCGCCCAAACACTTCATCTTTACCCTTTGTCTTCAGAAAATCCACCCAAGTCTTCCTTGAGTAGTCATCGATAAAAGTCACAAAGTATTAATATCCAGCATGATACTTCATAGTAAATCTAAGTGAACACACTCGAGAATCTCCTTGCTTGAGTGTTGAACCGAACCAAAATTCACCTTGCTTTCTATCTCTTGAAAACAAGCTTCACCAGGTTCATCTTTTCTAGTTGCATCTCCTCCAAACAACCCCTTCTTGCTCACATGTCCCAACTTATGATGCCACAACTTTCTTTCATCATCATACTGATCTAAGGATTGGTATACCATCACCATTCCACCAATCGTACCATCCAAAATATAAATCCCATGAGGATTCATCATTCCCTTCATAACTATAAGAGCACCCTTGGAGACTCTTAACTAGTCACCCTCTCCATAATATTTCAATCCATACTTTATCAAAGTTCCAAGAGAAATCAATTTTTTTCAAAGTTCCGAGACGAAACAACAATCCAGTTTCCTGAGCATACCATTATGCATCTTGATCTGCATCATGCCACTGCACTTGATACGTCTCACCTAATCGTCACCCATCTTGATTGTGCCATTCCACTTTTTGAAGGAGTTGAACCAGTTGTGATTGCATGTCATATGATATGATGCTCCAAAGTCCATGACCCAAGCATCAGTAGAACTAGATGTACAACTGTCAAAACGTCACCATCATCCCTCTCATCAGAATTTCCTTGTTCTAACACCCTTATTCCCTTTTTTTAGTAGTGGACAATCACTTTTGAAGTTCCCTTTTTTCCTTACAGTTATAATTTGATGTTGGCTTTAGATTCGAAAATTGACTTCCCTTTGTCACCTCCACCTCTATCCGACGTTCATCCTCTACCTACGAACAAACTAGAACTGGAAAATTCTTCTCAAACTAAAACTTTTCTTTTCAGTTCCTTGGACATCAAACAATCCTTCACATCATTCACAGTGACCATTTTCCTACCATACAACTGTTGGATAAGGTGTCTAAGTCCATAACTTATTTGGTATATACTTGACCCGACCCGACATGGTCCATTTGGTTTGCACTTCAACCAAACTATTTATGGATAATTTTATGAGAATTGTATACTTACGATTTATTAATATATTATAAGTTATAATATAGTAATATAGAGTCATGTTACTTAATTAGTTTTAATCTTGAATTAATTATGAATTAATTTAGTGATTAAAAGGAAGACTAATTAAATCATGGGCTATTATATTTATATGGTGTGGGCTAACACTCACTTGGGAATGGGCTAAGCTTATATGGAAGTCCATGGAGCTTTAACCCATGGATCCTTGGAAGAGGAAAAGACATGGGTTATTAGGGTTTCACCCTAACCATGTACACTATACAAACAAGCTTATGTTGCATGAAAAACACCCTAGAGTGTGTGTGTGATAGTGGTGGACGAAATCTAAGAGTCAGTATACTCTCTCATACATTTTCCAAGTTTGGGGTGATTTGTGATTTCCATTTGAGGAATTCACATTATTGGTGCTTGGCTTTCAAACTCCAAGGAATCAAAAATCAACAAAAGGTATGTAATTCATCTAGTTCTTTTATGTTTAAAAGTACCCCATGCCATGCTAGATAGGTTATAAACCTTGGAAAATAATATTATGCATGTAGCTTAGACAAACATAGATCCAAGGTTTATTAGGGCTGCATGTACACTTAGGAAGTGTTAGAATGCTCAAAACCCAACAAAAACATGGTATTAATGAAATTCTCTTAAGAGTTTGGCAGTAAACATAAGAGGACAAGTGCTTGATCTTCATCTTTAATCTTTAAATTCACACCTTGTAGATCCAAGATGATCCTATTGAAGTTGTCCAGATGATCCTTTACTTGGGTGCTTTCTGACATCCTAAGAGTTTACAAACATTGCTTCTGCTATAGCTTGCTTGTCCGAGAATTGTTCTGATACTTGTCACACAATTTCTCCTAAAGCCCATCGACACTCATTTGATCCACAACCTCTCTTAGTACTTCATTTGTAAAACATAACAAAATAGCGCGCTCTTTCAAGAATATCCACCTTCCTTTCTACCGCTAAGTCCTTTGGTAGTTTTTCTTCTCCTTCCAGTGTCATTGCACATCCTCTTTGAACTAGAAGAGCCATCATCTTTGCCTTCCACAAAGTGTAATCATTCGAACCATTGAACTTCTCCAAATCGAACTTGTGAGATGCCATCTTCAATCAACAGAACACCAACTATAACTCTGATACCACTTGTTAAGGAAAACATGCGATACTTGTCAAGACTTAGAAAAATTCGGATGCCACTTGCCAAGTTCTGATGACCCTTGTTAGGAAGTAATGCGGATGACAAGCAAAACTATGAGCACACAAAGACACAATATTTACATAGTTTGGTCAAGGTGACCTATGTCCACGGGCTGGAGGGTAGTATTCTTTATTTCAAAGCTCTCAAATAGAGGTTCCAAGTACAATTCACCAGAGATTCGCCCTACTCACTAAAGATACAATATACAAGACATAAGACACCTCAAATGACTTTGCATGCATTCCTATTTATACTTGAGGGATCAGACCTGAAACCCTAATGAGCCAAGCCCATTGGCCTATAGGCCCATGAATGGTGACGAACAATCATATTCCGCCATGCATCATCTTCTATAAAGTTCTTCCATATCATAAAACCCATGAGCATCAACAACACACATGATGGAGCACCTTGTGCCATAGTAGAGCATCATGATGTAGAAGTGGCACATTATGAACACTAATGGCCGAAAATCCATCATGCTGGCACAACATGGTGTAACACTTGAGCAGCACCAACTTCTGATTATCCTTGAACGATCTTGAGCATAACAGAGGACTTAATAGCATACATGGCTCATCAAGGACCAAAATGGTCTAACTTGCACCACGATGGCGCAATAAGTGTATGCATGGCGCAATAGGCTTCAAGTGTGGTGCAAGAACTTTAAGAATGGAGAAACAACACCACCTTGGTGCAATAGGAACATACATGGTAAACAAGGCTATGCTTGGCTCAAGAGTACCCTATGGCGTAAGAGGGACCCTCATTGCGCAAGAGGAACCCCTCGAGGGACAAGATAGAGCATAATGGCACAAGAAAGAATGCCAGTGGCACAAAAACATCCTTCTTGTCCCATCCCTTCAACATATCCTGCAATAAGGTGTTGGAATAGTGTCTAAGGCTGCAACTATATTAGGGAAGTATTTGACCCGGTTGTGCATGGTCCTTTTGGGTTGCCTTCACCATAGCAACTTGACAGGATGATTTATTATGAGAGAAGAAATATTATTAATATATTATGAGAATAATATAAAGAATAATAATATTATTATTTGATTAATATAAGTCATAAATTAATTAGGAATTAATTTGGTGACTTAAGGAGATTAATTAAATAAAGGGGTATAAACTGTCAATTGTATGATAGTTGGACTTTGGGCTATAAATCCCTTAAGGATAATAGTGGACGATTTCTAGGGCTTAGGATAAGCTTAGAATTCGTCCAAGGGCTTATCTATTAGGGTATTTGATTTCTTAGGGCCTAAGTTATCCAATTAGGGTTTAAGGGTGAAACCCTAGGAGCCTTACAAGTATAAAAGGACCCCAAGGGTTAAGGAAACCGGCACTTGTGCTTTTGAGAAAAAACCCTGGCCGATTTGATTCCCTCTCCTCTCTCCTAAATCATCTTCTTGCTAGTTGGTGTTTGTAAGCCATTAGAGGAGTGACAATTGTGACTCTAAAGCCTCAAGGACAAGAAGATCAAGCAAGTGATTCAAGGTAAACTTCTAATCTTTGATTTCATATTGTTATTATACTCTATTAGCCATTAGAAGTCTTGGATTCAATGTATGTTCAATTAGAGAAACCTAGATCCAAGCATTAGGGTTGCATGTGCACATATGAATATTCATATGGCTAAAACCCATCAGTGGTATCAGAGACTAGATTTGTTTCTATTGAATTGATGCATTGATTGCTTGTTTGTTGCTTAAAAAAATCGTTTTTTTCCTCTGCCTAATGAACTCGGCGAGTCCCATGGTGGTACTCGGCGAGTAGGCTCAACTCGGCGAGTCCATCTGGGTACTCGGCGAGTTCGAGCGTAAGAAAGAGCAATCTTCGGGATTTCTTGCTGTTTATCTTTGTGATACTTGCCTTAATCATATTAGATCAATATAAATCCGATTTTATGATATATATGAGTATATTCTTGACCTAATTGAAGATATTTATCAATTAATAAAATATTTATTTCCTTATGTGATAATTGATGAATTATTTTAATTAAATTGGTAAATTGTTTTGCAAGAAATCATTAAATAAATCAAATATGGATAATTATGTGATTAATTGTTAATTTAGATTATTTGTTATTTGATCCTCCATGTTTTGAAAAGTTTAAAACTTGCCCTCAAGTTTTGAAATTTATGTTTTGTGATTAAAAGTTTAATTTAGACAATTTAAATTTCAAACCCTAGAATTTTACAAGGTTAAAAGTCAACCCTATACTAATATAATATTACAAGATTAATATATATATATATATATATATATATATATATATATATATATATGTATGTATAATTAAAATGCTAGTCTTACCGTTAGTAGGCCTCATTCACGAAGCCGGTCTATAAGGTGGGTATAAGGTTGCTGCCTATAAAATGGCGCTTAATGGGTGTACACTCACACCCACCGCTTGCTTGATCGGTGGAGGGTCGTTAGCCGAATGGGTAGGATAGGACAACCTCATTCCTTCATTAAAAGTATAATATGAAATACAAAGTAACTACAAGTTTTTCAAAAATTTCCAAATCTTAGTTGCTTTACGAAAAGTGAATTGATGCAATCCCATGAAATTACACTTTCCACCCTTGCTAAGTAGTTAATGGAGCGTGTGTGGTTTACCGACACACTAATTAGTTCTAAGCAAAGGTGGCAAAGGGTGATTCATTGTTTATCATAGTTCGATGGAGCGTGTGTGGTTTACCGGCACATCGAATAGGTGATCGTTACAATGAAGGCACCATATAAATTTGCATGGTAATTCACACCCAATTTATGATCCTCGGTATCCCAGTCATAAACGAGAGGGGCATATCGAGATTTAAACATGCCATTGAAAAGTTTCAATGAATCTCATCCAAACCTAGGAATTCTCAATTCATTTAGAACTTAAAGTTATGTTTTGTGGTGGAGAATTAGTGAATCGTCATTCACTTACCTTCAAATTGTTTGCATGTTAGATTACGGCATCCCTTTTCTAATATGTAAATATTGTTGTGGGATCCTGGCCCTAATTTTCTTATTGGGTGATAATTAGGGATTCAAATCTAATCTATCTTTGTCCTTTCTATTTGTAGATGTCGAATGCAAACAACGCTGCTGCTAGTTCATTCACATTGATGAGCCTTTTTCAAAAGGTGAATTTCGATGGGATGAACTTTAGCGAATGGATAAGATACATTCGCACAATTGCTCGCTACGAGGACAAGGAGTATGTCCTCGATGAGAAGCTCGAGAAGATCAACCCATAAATCGCTACTCCGGCTGAAATGACTGCTTTTGAGACTCATGAACATGATGCAACGAAGGTACATTGCATCATGATAGCCACGATGAACACCGAATTCCAAAAGTCCTATGAGGACATGTATCCGTACGAAATGCACCAAGACTTGTTGGAGAGATACCACCAGAACGTGAGGCAAGAGCGTTACGAGATTGTCACTAACATGATTTCCGCCAAAATGGGTCATGGAGAATCTCTTACCGTGCACCTGCAAAAGATGCAAAGTTATGTCGATCGTCTTCGCAAGTTGAATGTTGACTTTGGGGAAGACTTGGCGATCGACATGGTGCTTCACTCTTTGCCTCCGTGTTACAATCAATTTAGGATGACCTACCACATGAACAAAGAAGAGGTCACCCTAAGCAAGCTCCACGTTCTCCTTAGGGTTGCTGAAAGCAACCTCACGGACAAGTCTGTTGCACCCACTCCCAATCCACCTGCTGCTCCTGTTTTGGCCATTGGGCAAGGGAGAGGCAAGAAGAGGAAGGCTCCATCTAAGAGCCACCGCAAGGGAAAGTCCCGAGATGGTTCCTCCTCTAGTGGGACCAAAGTTGATCCCGCTAAGCCTAACCCTAACCATAAGGAGGCAGAGTGCCATCATTGCCATAAAATAGGGCATTGGAAGAGAAGCTGCCCAGACTACCTGCAAGCCATAAGGGAAGGAAAGATCAAGCCTTCTTTCGTAGGTATATATACAATTAAATCTAATGACTCATCTCATGCTATTTCTTGGGTCCTTGATACCAGTTGTGGTTACCACATTTGTTCTGATTTGCATGGACTAAGAAGAAATAGGGATGTGGAGCATGGAAGAATAAATCTAATCATGGGGAACAGAAGATCGTCGCCTGTGACCAAGATTGGAGTGTATTCTTTAGTGCTTAGGAATGGTTTATGTTTAGATTTGAACAATTGTTGCTATTCGCCAGAAATGGCTAGAAACATCATTTCATTTCATGGTTTGTTTAGACAAGGTTTTAGATTTTCTTTTAATAATGAAAATGGTTCTATTTATGTTTATCTAAATGGTGTCTTATATTTTGAAGCAATACCATGTAATGGAATTTATGAAACTGTTATGATTGTAGATAACTTAGGAAATGATTTTTTATGCATGGATTCTTCCAATGGTATGGATAGAGCATCCTTGTGGCATTGTCGTCTTGGACATGTCAACAAGAAGTGCATAGCCCAACTCCAAAAGGATGGAATGTTGGAGTCATTCGACCTTAGGGAAGATGAAACATGCGAGTCTTGTTTGCTTGGAAAGATGACTAAGTCACCCTTCACAAGTACATGTGAAAGGGGTGAGGGTCTATTGGACCTAATACATACTGATGTATGTGGACCGTTTAGATCAACCACGAAGGATGGGAACCGCTTCTATGTGACTTTTACCGATGACTATAGTAGATATGGGTATATCTACTTAATCAAGCAAAAGTCAGAAACGTTTGAAAAGTTCAAAGAGTTCAAGAATGAAGTGGAGAATCAATTGGGCAGGAAAATCAAGATGCTTCGATCTGATCGAGGAGGAGAGTACCTAAGTCTTGAATTCCACGACTATCTCAAGGAGTGTGGAGTAGTTTCACAATTGACGCCACCTAGGACACCGTGGTTGAATGGTGTGGGAGAAAGGCATAATCAAACCTTGTTGGACATGGTTCGCTCTATGATGAGTCGTGCTTCACTACCTATCTCTTTTTGGGGGTATGCCTTAGAGACTGCCGCCCATATCCTTAACCGAGTCCCTACTAAGAAGGTTTCCAAAATACCTCACGAGATGTGGACAGGGAAAGCTCCCTCGTTGGCACATATCAAGGTTTGGGGTTGCGAGGCTTTCATAAGACGAGATACTCATGACAAGCTCGAACCTCGTAGTGAGCGATGTATTTTCATCGGCTACCCACATAAATCCTTTGGATATATCTTCTATAGACCGGAGGACAATGTTGTCTTTGTTGCGAGGAGAGGAGTTTTCCGAGAGCGAGAACTCATAAGCAAAGGAGATAGTGGGAGGCAAATCGAGATTGAAGAGATTCAAGAGTCGATAGATGAAGGAACCTCTACCGCTGGCACTCAACCCGAGGAGGAAACTCCGGTTGAACCGATTGACGAGTCCTTACCTCTTAGACGTTCCGAAAGAGTTAGAGTTCAACCCCAGTTTTATGGTTTTCATATTACTACCGAAGGGGATATGTATATTAGTGATGGTACACTAATAAATCTAGATGAACATAATAGCTATAAGGAAGGCATGGCAGGCCCGGAGTCTATGAAATGGAAAGAGGCAATGGACAGCGAGATCCAGTCCATGTATGACAACCAAGTTTGGAATTTGGTTGATAATGTACCCAGACGTAAGACCGTTGGGTGCAAATGGATCTTCAAGAAGAAGACCGACGTGGATGGAAACGTACACACATATAAAGCGCGATTGGTTGCGAAGGGCTTTACTCAAACTCCCGGAGTTGACTATGATGAGACCTTCTCACCAGTTGCAAAGATAAAGTCTATTAGAGTGATGCTATCCATTGCCGCATTTCATGATTATGAGATTTGGCAAATGGATGTCAAAACCGCTTTCCTTAATGGGAAGTTGGCTGAGGATGTTTACATGGCTCAGCCAGAGGGTTTTGTCAATCCGAAGCATCCAAATAGAGTGTGTAAGCTTGAGAAGTCCATTTATGGACTTAAGCAAGCGTATCGCAGATGGAATCTTTGCTTCGATGAGAAAGTCAAAGAGTTTGGATTTGTACGAAGCGAAGATGAATCATGTGTATATGTCAAAGCCAGTGGGAGTATAGTAAGCTTCCTCATTCTGTATGTCGATGACATACTACTCATAGGAAACGACGTCCCGACACTGTAGGAGGTTAAGTCCTGGCTCAGGAAGTGCTTCGCTATGAAGGACCTCGGAGAGGCTTCCTATATTTTGGGAATAAGGATAGTGAGAGAGTGAAGTAAGAGACTAATAGGACTTAGTCAGAACACTTACTTAGATAAGGTACTAAAACGTTTTAGTATGGAAAACTCGAAGAAGGGAGAATTACCGATACAAAGTAATGCCAAGTTGAGTAAGACTCAAAGTCCGAGTACCGAAGCCGAAATAACAGAAATGAGTCGAGTACCATACGCTTCCGCAGTTGGCTCCATCATGTATGCTATGACTTGTACTCGCCCTGATGTAGCCTTTGCTTTGAGCATGGTTAGCAGATATCAAGGGAACCCTGGCAGAGCCCATTGGATTGCGGTTAAGAATATCCTTAAGTACCTTCGGAGGACGAAGGAATGGTTCATAGTCCTCAGAGGGAGTGATGACCTGAAGGTGCGAGGGTATAGTGATGCCAGCTTTCAGACTGACAGGGACAACTACCGTTCGCAGTCGGGCTGGGTCTTTACCCTGAATGGAGGAGCAGTGACTTGGAAAAGTTCCAAGCAGGAAACCGTAGCTAATTCAACGTGCAAATCAGAGTACATTGCAGCGAGCGAAGCGTCGAAGGAGGCAATATGGTTAAAGAACTTCATCGGTGATCTTGGAGTTGTACATGCCATACAGGAGCCCATGGAGATTTTCTGTGATAATGAAGGAGTAGTTGCCTTGACCAAGGAACCGAGGGATCATGGTAGATCTCGACATATCGACATAAAATATCACTTTATTAGACATCGTGTAGCAGAAGGAGAACTCGTAGTGAAGAGGATATCATCAGAAGATAACCCACCAGATCCGCTTATGAAGGGACTGAGTAGGGTTAAGCACTTGCAGCATACTAGGAGTATTGGGCTGAAGGATGATATTAGTATAGATTAGATAGTATTGGAAACGTGTAATAGATAAATGTAATTAACATTTGATGATTAAATAAAAGAGTATTATTTATGAGTAACGTTACTGTCTTATGTTAATTGTTTAACTGTTGTTTCATTTTGCATGTTTTGACTTCCAGAATAATTGAGTTTATTAAGAATAATCGAATTGTTCAAATTGTCCATAATCATTCATATGTTGGAAGTAGGTATGAATGAAGATTGTCATGAATTGGTGTGTAGATTGTCTAAATGGTATTAGACATAGCAAAAGGTTGCTGCAACGTTCATAAGTGCTTATGAACTAGTTTTGAGCATTGGAACAAACCCGCGCTTGCTGGAGTCACCTTATAGAATGTGATAAAAAGGGTGATCGCAAGACGATAATATCATATAGTCTTAAAACCAAGATATATGGTTTGTTATTTGATAATTGGTTGTACATTGATAATGCGAAACCGCATTAGTAACTTGATGTTATAAAACGCATTGTTGTGTATAGTTGATTAATGAATAAGTAAATGCATATAAGTCGAAGTTTATCTGTTACTTTTATCCTAAGAAGGTAAAAGCGATATCTCGGCTGCTCGATGATTTGATTTGACTTATGTGCCGGGCCCGGTCAGAACTGAATTGATGTGTTCAATTAAGTTCTATGTCAAATAAATGGGAGATCGAGAAACCAAATGCTAGACAAATTAATTCCATAGAATTGTTAGCATGATATCTAAACAGAGGACTGTACGATCTCTTATATGAAGGACAAGATTGATTAGATCAGAGTTTGACAGCGTCTTTGAGAGCTACGATTGCTAATCGGAATATACTTGTATATAGTTACTAGACTTATCCAAGTGGGAGACTGTTGGAATAGTGTCTAAGGCTGCAACTATATTAGGGAAGTATTTGACCCGGTTGTGCATGGTCCTTTTGGGTTGCCTTCACCATAGCAACTTGACAGGATGATTTATTATGAGAGAATAAATATTATTAATATATTATGAGAATAATATAAAGAATAATAATATTATTATTTGATTAATATAAGTCATAAATTAATTAGGAATTAATTTGGTGACTTAAGGAGATTAATTAAATAAAGGGGTATAAACTGTCAATTGTATGATAGTTGGACTTTGGACTATAAATCCCTTAAGGATAATAGTGGACGATTTTAAGGGCTTAGGATAAGCTTAGAATTCGTCCAAGGGCTTATCTATTAGGGTATTGGATTGCTTAGGGCCTAAGTTATCCAATTAGGGTTTAAGGGTGAAACCCTAGGAGCCTTACAAGTATAAAAGGACCCCAAGGGTTAAGGAAATCGGCACTTGTGCTTTTGAGAAGAAACCCTGGCCGATTTGATTCCCTCTCCTCTCTCCTAAATCATCTTCTTGCTAGTTGGTGTTTGTAAGCCATTAGAGGAGTGACAATTGTGACTCTAAAGCCTCAAGGACAAGAAGATCAAGCAAGTGATTCAAGGTAAACTTCTAATCTCTGATTTCATATTGTTATTATACTCTATTAGCCATTAGAAGTCTTGGATTCAATGTATGTTCAATTAGAGAAACCTAGATCCAAGCATTAGGGTTGCATGTGCACATAGGAATGTTCATATGGCGAAAACCCATCATAAGGTTCCCTTGTTGCTCCATTTCACTCCTAATTGCTCCAAACCTCTTCTAGGTGCTCGAAACCCCTTTTGTATGATCTATTCCTTTGGCACTAGTTCCGTTCCTTTTTCAGATGATCCAATCCTTTCTCAGATGATCCGTTCCTTTGTCACTTGCTTCGTGAACCCAGAGTGATCCATTGAGTTCTAAGTGCTCCAAATGCTCCATGAACATGATCTAAATGCTCAAGACACATTTAACTATATATATATATATATATATATATATATATATATATATATATATATATATATATATATATATAGCAAAAGACCTAAGGTTCTATTCTAACATACATGATATATAAACTAGGAAGCTCAATCCCGTAAAAATTAGGAATCTTTTGTTATGGTAACCCTGTCTTTAGAATAATCCTTAACACATATGGATTTTATCTTCATACTTCAGGGCTTAATCTTCTACAGATCTTCATGAAGCTTCCTGATGGCATCAGGGAATGCAATCATGATGACAATCAGTGGTACTAATGTAACCGCTGATACATAACTTTTAACGTAACAAATCACAAAGGCCCTAAGAATATCCCCCCTATTTGATAATTTCAATACTAACTATACTAGTTATTGTTGGATTAATGTCTAAGTCCATAACTATATTTGGTAAGACTTGACCCGACTCGGCATGGTCCATTTGGGTTGCATACCATCATGCACTTGAATGAGAGAAATAAGACACTTATGGTTATTAATATATTATAAGTTCTAGTATATTAATAATAAGAATAATAAGATTATTTAATTAGTATTGATCAAGAATTAATCTAGGATTAATTAAGTGATCAAAAGAAGACTAATTAAATATATGGGTTGATTGTGTAAATCATCCATATTTGTATAGTGGGCTAATGCTCCATGGATAATCAAGTTGGGCTAAAACCCATAGGATGGTCCATGGATGCTCCATGGTGTATTTGTACCCATGGATCCAAGGAAATGGAAAGCCATGACAATTAAGAGTTTACCCTAATTGTGTAACTATATAAGCATCTTATTATTGAGGAAAAATCGGCCACTAGTAGTATTCAAGAAAGGGCTAGCCGATTTTGGTGAGTGTAGAATTCTCTCAAGTCATTCTAAGTGTTTTGATGATTGTGATTCCATTTGAGGTGTCACACTTGGGGCACTAAGCACTCAAGCTTCATGAAGACTTTCTACATCAAGAGGTATGTATTCTATCTTGTTACATTATTGTTTTGTATGCTAGATTAGGATAATACCTTGGAAGTTCTTATTTGCATGTATAATAGAGAAAACATAGATCCAAGGTATTTAGGGTTGCATGTACACTTAGGAAGTGTTAGAATGCTCAAAACCCTACAGTGGTATCAGAGCCACGGGTTGTTTTCTGTTATATTGATGCAAATATTTTATTTTCAAAGTTGAAAAAAAAACATGAAGTTCGTCAAATTTTAATATAATTACTTGTTCTTGTGAAAAACTAATTATTTGTAAAATTTGAATAATTTTTTTTATGAGTTGAATTAGGTCAAATTTAATAAAAGATAAAATAATATGATTATTTTATTAGTTTTAAAAGTTTGATCTAAAGAGTTTTATTTTTTTTGAAACCTCCATAAGTTATGGATATGAAAAGGTTTTTAAAAAAAAATTGATTCAAAGTTTTATGGAGTTACAAAAAATTTGGTGTTAATGTTTTAAAGGATTCCATAACTTAAGAATAAGTTATGGATCACCAAAAGTTTTTTGTGTTACCTTATTTTATGAGTGAATTTAGATTAATGAATAAAATTATGTGATAGTTGGTTTTAATCCAAATTAATCTAAAAGAAGTTCATAAAATGTGTTTATGTAACTTATAAGTCACATTTATGAATCTTAAAACTCATAAAAGTTGGCAAAGGTTACAAAAATGAAGAGTCTAGTTCTAATTAAATGGCTTTATGACTCCATAACTTGTCCTCAAGTTATGGAGGACCAAGAGTCTCTTCATTTAATAAAATAAAATAAAATAAAAAAAAGTGTAACCTTAATTAATTTCATAAGTTATAAAATAAAGAAAAGTTAATTCTTTTATTAGTTTAAAGTCTTCCATAACTTGTCCTCAAGTTATGGAACTTGAAGAGTTTTTGGATTAAAACTACTTTAAACACATAAGTTATGGAATTAATTAGTTTTGAATAGTTTCAAAACTTGCCCTCAAGTTTTGGAATTTGTAAAGTTTTCACTTATGAATACTTTAATTCCAAGTTAGCCCTTAGAATTTTAAAAGTTAAAATTCAACCCTTATACTTTATAATATTATAAGTTAATAATATATATATGTATAAGAGTAAAGTCAGTCTTACCGCTAGTACGCCTCATTCACGAAGCCGGTCTATAAGGTGGGTATAAGGTTGTTGCCTATAAAATGGCAACTTAATGGGTGTCCACTCTCACCCACCGCTTGCTTGACTGGTGGAGGGTCGTTAGCCGAACGGGTTTGACAGGACTAGAATTCTCCCTTCATTAAAAGTATTAATGATAATACTAAGTAACTAAACTCTTAATAATACCCAATCTTAGTTACTTAGGAAAAATGTGAATAAGGTGCTAACCCATGAAATTACACTTTACACTTTGTCTAAGTCGTTAGTGGAGCGTGTGTGGTTAACCGACACACTAACTTGGACTTAACAAGGTAGGTAAAGGGTGACTTAATATTTATCATAGTATCGATGGAGCGTGTGTGGTTAACCGGCACATCGATTGAGGGGTAATTTATTAAGGGTACCAAGTGATTTGCATGGTTACTTCACACCTTGTTTTGTGATCCTCGGCATCCCAGTCACAAAACCTGAAGGGCACACTCGAGATTGAAACATGCCTTTGAAAAGTTCAATGAATCTCAAAGATCTAGGAGTTTCAAAACCAATTAAAACCTAATAATACATTTCGTTTATCTTGGTGGAAATTGGTGAATCGTCATTCACCTACCTTCAAATATTTTATAGCTTGGATTACGGCATACCTCTTCTAAGTTATAAAATAGTTTGTTGGGTCCTAGCCTTAATATTTCATATTGGGTGTTATATTAAGGACTTTAAATCAACTATCTTGAATATCTCCCAAAAGATGTCTGGTTTAGACACCTATGATCTTCCCAAATCTCTTGAAACAAGGTTTCCTAATGAAGATGATGTCCCATGGATATCATACTTCTTTCTCCTCCTCCAACTATTCTCCCTAACCCACAAGTTCTTGAAAAGTTTAAGGTCACTCAAGCCCTATTGGCAAGGCAAGGTCTAGGTGTGATCACATCTTGGAGATGTAGTCACATATTGACAAGCCGGGAGAGTTGGGTGTCAAAGTCTTGAGAAAGTTGGTGGTTCAATCACTTTCTAAGTCACATAGTGAGTTCCTTTGGGACACCTATGAAACAGACTATGACAAGACCCTTAATGATCTTATCTATTTGCTAAGATCAACTTCCTAAAACTTTATGGACATTGACAATGATGACATTGGATATCCAGTAAAACATTCTCTTCCCAATGGAAAGGGATCGGCTATAGTCAACTCGGTTGACCAAATGGTAAAGAGAAAAGCTAAGTCTGTGATAGTCCTGTGTACCATTATCAAAGGGTCCATATGTTTGTATTGCCAAAGAAAGGGCATTGGTTGCGAAGCTGCCAAATTTACCTAAGGATGTTAAAGTCAATAAGTTTGACTCTACTTCAGGTAAAATCCACTATCTAACTCTGTTAAGTTTCTATTCTGAGATTCTTGATACATGATGTGACCGGGTCGCATGGTGATGGTTTAAGAATCAAAGGAAAGTGAAGAAACTTAAAGGAAGAATATGCTGAATCTGATCGCATAGATGGATTTCTATCGCATAGTTTGAAAAATCGGATTCTTGAGCTACTTCTTAGGAGTTATGAGATATTGCTTAGGAATAGATAACAACAAGTTTTCATATGGATTGTAAGGATAGTTTTTCCGCAAAGTTTTAAAATAAAAGGAAATTTTTGATTTTATTTATTTTAAAATATCCTTACAATGGCATCTGTGGAAATTTTTGTTGCTTATAAGATTCCATTAGTAGCAAGAGTGGAAGTATGAAATGATTCTTTCATTTGTGGTAATGTCTAAATTTACCAAATAAGGAAAGATTCTCATCACCCAAGTTTCAATTGGATCGGAACTTGGAATCATGCAAGTTGTATAGCATGATGAATGAGAACTTTCAAGTTTTGGAAAATTAAGACTAATTACTTGTTCACATGGATGTGTGAGTCAAGTAAAGGACTTAGGGATCGAGTACACATTCTTGTGCACTGATTAAGTCCACCACTAAAGATCGATAAGAAGAATCAAATATGGCAGAAGGATAAAAGTTTCTCAAATCTGAAAAGATGGGAGAGTACTTTAGTATCAGTTTTGTGATCATCTAAATGATTAAGAAACCATAGCACAATTAGTTCTCTAAGGAAGTCTTAGTGCATTCTTATGACTAAGAAGAGGAACTTGAATTGTTGAAATGGTTAAATCAAGAAGATGAGTCATACTTCGTTCCAATACAAGTCTTAAGAGTCATACTCTAAGATTGTATTTTGAGTGACATGTCTTAAAGAAGGTTAAAACACTTGTCAAATGTAAGAGTAAAAGTTTTCTACTCTTGTACATTTGAAATTGGTAAGTTGTGATGTTTTGGATAAAACAAAGACCAACTTAGGCCAATTGTGTGAAGTGTTTGTCTTGATGAGAATCCCCACTATCTCTTGGATATTTGACAAGGGAGTCTTATAGGTCAAGAGGACAGTGGGAGTCTTAAAGGTCTTGAAAGTCTCAAGAACTAATCAAGAATAAAACCTGAAGTTCTTCACTAGCACACGACTTGAGGTTTATAACCTATCGTGTTGACTTATTCTGTGCCCATTCCAGTTAAAGTTGGCTTTGCATATGAGTTCTTAGAGTTCTCAATTAGTTGCATAACAACTTGGAAGCAATGGCAGGCCCTTGAGCTGCCAGGTGGCAAGAAGTTAAGATTGAGTTCGGTCCATATGAGTTTGGATTTGTCATTATCTTTGTCTTGTGATTATGGTTTGACAAATTCATATGGGTAGGAACTCATACACCATATAAATCTAAGTGTCATACGGTTTCTCTCCGATTCATGAAAATGATGGTGAGGAAACACTTTCACTAAGTAGATTTTAGCTAGATAGCAATTGTGATATTTGCATTCTCAAAGTCGTTAGTGGAGCGCGTGTGGTTAACCGGCACACTAACATGGACTTGTGAGAAGTGGCAAAAAGGTCTAAACATTATGATTACGGCATCCCTCTTCATAATTGTTTAGATACACAAGTGTGCTATCTAAGGGAAGGTGTATGATTTTGATAAAGACTTATCAAAACAATCTAGTATCAGAAATCTGAACTTTGGTAAGAAAGTCAGCTGATTTCTGAGTACATGTCAAAGCTAGTGGGAGCATAAGTGTTATGCTAATAATCATCATGTTAGTGGGAGCATGATAATTATGATAAGTATTGCAAGTTAGCAATGTTAATTATAGAAAACAAAAAATTTCAATTGGGAAAAAGTTGTTTTGCTATAATTAAGGGAGAGGAAATTATACTTCATCTCAAATCTATAAGCTTAGATTGTGAGGTTTTAATCATTTAGTCAAGGATATATATGAATTTCATGTTGGAATGGCTCAACATAAGGAAATTCTGTATACGGGTCCATTATTTGCGTTCTAAAATTCGATTATGATTACGGCATCCCTTTTCATAATCTGAATTGTGAGAACTTGGCAAATAGAAATGGAAATATTATAGCAAAAGACTGGTTTAGTCTTTATGTAAGACATCATGAATCGTGTCCCATATGCTTCGGATATAGGATCGATTACATGTGCTATAATCATCCGTTCTAAAATTTTCCAAATGCCTGGGGCATTAAGAAGGGAAAAGGTTTAGAACTGGATATGACTAAAAGGATTAAACAATTGTCGAGGACAATCTAAGGTTTACCAAAGATTGGTTGCTCAAGGACAGTTGGAAGTATAGTGATAATTCTGGAAGGACCATATTGACATAATCTGTAAGGAGGCAACTCTTGTTCAGAAGTGATAGTCAAAATGGAATCTGGAAATGTTTCAAAGTTAGAATTTTCACTCTGTGTAAGATTAAGGAAACTTAATGCAAGAAGGATGGTTCCAAGGAGTTGATCTCCTTTGGAATGATCTGTAATGTTTGTTGTCAAGTCTTTATGACTTTGTGCATAATCATTACAAGAGGATCAATGCATATAAGTTTAGAATCTGACAGATTCCAGTAAATGGCATGAATTTGGAATTCTTGCATTTGCAGTAAGGATTTGGGAGTGTGAAAAGAGAATCATTGAAGTTATGTTCAATGGATCTAGTTCACAAAGTAAAGATCATAGACAAACATAGTATGCATACTTAGTGTGTGGCATGACTAGTGTTTAGAAAACATAGTGTACATGCTTGGAGCATGGGACAACTATTGTTTTAAATTCAAGATTAAAGTTGATAGCTGAAACAGTATACAATGAATAATGTGTAATCATATGGTGATAAATAAAAGGTGTTTATTTATGTTCAAAGAGTTGATACCATATTGGATTCAATTATTATTGTGTTTCACTTTGCATGTTTTGACTTCCCGAATAAACTGGGTTATTCTTTCGGAATGACTAAGTTATTCAAACTATCCACAGTCGGTCATATGTTGGAAGTAGATATGAATTAAGACTGTCATGATGGGTTGTAGAGGTCTAAGGTGTTGGACAAGGCTACAACAATCATGAGTGCTCATAAGTTCTGAGTATTGGATTCAACCCGCGCTCATTGGAATCACTTCATGGATTTTATCACGAGTGATCATGAGACGATAATATCTTATATTCTTCAAACCTAGAGATATGAGTTGTTACTATGAGTTGATAGTACATTGATAGCACGAAAACGCATTTGGTAACTCGGTGCTATAAAACGTGCCTTTGTGTATGATTCAACAAGTAGTAGAACAAGCCATATGAGTCGAAGTTTATCCGTTCCTTTTACCTTCGGGATAAAAGCGATATCTGTGGGCCCCTCGATGATTTGATGATGACAAATGGAAGTGCTCGGCCGGGCCAGGACTGATTTGATTTGTTCAATTAGTCAGTTGTCATAAATCGGAAATCGGGAAACAACAAATGGACAGAGAGAATGATTATAATCCATGTCTCAGTCCATATGATATCTAGAATGGAGGAATATATGATCCCTTATCTAATGGACAAGTCACTGACAAAGGTCAGAGTTCATCGACAAGGTCAGAGTTCGACAGAAGCTTTTGAGAGCTACGATTGCCAGTTGGTTCCTGAAGTCATACGCAATAATAGTTTTAGACTTATCCAAGTGGGAGACTGTTGGATTAATGTCTAAGTCCATAACTATATTTGGTAAGACTTGACCCGACTCGGCATGGTCCATTTGGGTTGCATACCATCATGCACTTGAATGAGAGAAATAAGACACTTATGGTTATTAATATATTATAAGTTCTAGTATATTAATAATAAGAATAATAAGATTATTTAATTAGTATTGATCAAGAATTAATCTAGGATTAATTAAGTGATCAAAAGAAGACTAATTAAATATATGGGTTGATTGTGTAAATCATCCATATTTGTATAGTGGGCTAATGCTCCATGGATAATCAAGTTGGGCTAAAACCCATAGGATGGTCCATGGATGCTCCATGGTGTATTTGTACCCATGGATCCAAGGAAATGGAAAGCCATGACAATTAAGAGTTTACCCTAATTGTGTAACTATATAAGCATCTTATTATTGAGGAAAAATCGGCCACTAGTAGTATTCAAGAAAGGGCTAGCCGATTTTGGTGAGTGTAGAATTCTCTCAAGTCATTCTAAGTGTTTTGATGATTGTGATTCCATTTGAGGTGTCACACTTGGGGCACTAAGCACTCAAGCTTCATGAAGACTTTCTACATCAAGAGGTATGTATTCTATCTTGTTACATTATTGTTTTGTATGCTAGATTAGGATAATACCTTGGAAGTTCTTATTTGCATGTATAATAGAGAAAACATAGATCCAAGGTATTTAGGGTTGCATGTACACTTAGGAAGTGTTAGAATGCTCAAAACCCTACAGTTATATTGTTTATTTATAAAGTACGAAAAAGTACGTAAAAGTTATACAAAAGAAATACAAAATTTACAGGAAGACTTCATTAGCCTTGTTCTCGTATTCAGCAGAATCAATCGTTATCTTAAGCTTGCCAAATTCAACTGCTATCACCGAATAAGATATCTTGGAAACGTCCTTACCCTTAATAAGTTGATAAAGACATATAACATGTTGAGTTGGATCCCTATACATATATGTATGCCTTCGGAAGCCCATATTTCCATTCATATCTTGATAGAATACCCCGTAAATAGGGCTAAAAAACAGTTTTATAACACTCATGAGAAGAGTTTCGAGGTAAACTGTTATTTATCACTCTTGAAACAAAGGGAATAAGAACCTTGACAAATTCATCTTCACATTTATACCTTCTTGTCCCTTATCTCTGAGTTGGTTTCAGGGGTGTTGTAGTTGAAAAAAACTTTAGCTTCTAAACCTTTTCTGTCAACTTTCCCACAACAGTTCTCAATTCCTTAGATAAGACACTCTTGCTGTTAGAAACTTCTTGCATTAATTATTCCCATTCGGATTAGCCATACATGGTAAGTTATAAGACATGAATCACTTCATAATGGAAATCAGGACCACCTTCTCTTGTAATATGAACAGTTAGGACTATATTATCTTTGGGCTTATGTGACATCCCCTTATTTTTCAGAACCAATTAAAACTTTTTCTTTACGCTTTGAGTTTCCACGTTACGGAAAATGCAACTTTAAAAAAATCGTTATAACATAAGTTATTTCATTTTGTTAAAATACCAAGGATGTCACCATTAATATCCTAACATAGGTTACATCGTAAAAATAAAAAGGTCCTAAAAAACTAACACAAACACATCTCTTATTTCACTCAACATACTAATCAATTTCCATCAGCCTTATTTTCGCTATATGTGATGCATATAAATTGAGTGGATCAGGTTTGGGGAACCTGGTGAGATGCATAGGGTTTTCAAGCCCATAACAACTTAAAGATAATCTAATCGTAATAATATTCCTACAAACAAACATTATACGTGTATATATTGTGACAACCAGAAATCTCTATCCTATAAAGCCAATCTAATCAATCATCAATCAGACTTACTTCTGTTACCTTTTGTTGTGTTACGGGATAGTTTGAAGGTCTCTGAGCCTAGTACACTTAAGGATTGAGTGTTGGAATGAGTTAGCTTGAGTTCAGTAGTTTGCAATCGAGCTTGGAACACCTTCAAAGGTGGTTCACGGCCGCAAACTAGGTTCATGACCGTGAACCACCCTCCACTCATTTCCTCCTCATTCTTCATCCTCCTATCCGTGATCATCAAGAAATCCTCTCAAGTATCATCTTTCAAAATTACTCACCTTACTCCAAAATTGTAAGTGTTTCATCCCTTTTCTTGTTCATACTTGAAACCCCCTTGCTTCCACCCTTTGATTCATCACTTTTCACCATCTTTCCAAGACCTTCAAGAGTTCACGGTCGTGAACCCTTCATGTAGGGCCGTGAACACTTCGAGTGTTCTTCATGTCTTAAGGCCGTGAACACATCATGGGCCGTGAACCCATAATGTTGGCCGTGAACCCCTCCTTGTCCCTCATGTGCGGTTCTAACACTTTATTGTAAGTGTTTCCTAGATCCTAAGGTTGTTTACCTTACATGTTAGCTATTATATACACTAATTGTATACAAATATGTGTCATTATATACTTAATAGGATCTGTTTGTGCTCGAGACTTCACTTGGCATACTTAGCATCCTATATCGATCTTTCACTCGAATCACTCACTACAGGTGAGTTCATACCCCTACAAATATACTTTTGAATGCTTCTTAAATGCGTTTTAAGAACCATTTACATGTGAAAACAACATCCAAAAGGATTTCTTATACTCAAAACTTGTTGAAAACTCTTTTAAAGCTTTTATAAACTTCTTTTATATCAAATCATATTCGTCTATCTATTTATGTATAAGTATGATTTAATGGACTTAGGACTACTGCTAGATACCTTAACTCTTGTTCGATGTTTGGTTGTGGGCTTAGGGTTGGGTCACTAGTCCGAATGTCGGCTAAATCATAATTATACTTATTAAATACGTATATGAATATTAAACATATTTTTAAGGTACATACTTAACTTGGTTTCTTATGGTGAGTAATTGAGTCTTTTCTAAAATCAGTAACAGTTCAAACAAACTTTCTAGTAAACTATAATAGGTATAGTTTAGAGGATTACTACTTACTATTTCTAGAATAGTAAAACATACATGAGTCAGTTCATACATACATACTATAACTAAAGCAAGAAGGAACATACGTAACTATAACAAGAATAGAAAGGAACATACATACTATAACAAGAACAAGATAACAATAATGTGAAACTTCTACTTCACGGCATAGCAATATACTTGTTATGTCACGTTTTCTAACCAGAGTCTCCTAGAGGGAGAGCGGTCAGTGTGTGTATAGGTTTATATGGGACTGACAATCCCACATCCCAACTGTTAGCTACAGTCCGACAGACAAGCCAAGGGGTGACAAATGTCACATCAGTTTTGACGCCAGTAGGTCGTCGTGTTAAATACTAGTCAATCATTATGGTTATAACCACATAACATTTTAACCTTAATTAACAATTTAGTTTTAAGGTAGTTAGTGCTGCAGTAGTTATTTTAAACAACATTACGGTACACTTTCATTTTCCATTACATTCATGTTGTGATATACTCACGTAAGTAATGCATACTATTTTTCGTGTAAAGATAGTTTTATAAATATGGAAAACTACATTTATACTATTACAAGTACAAACATACATCTTACATCATTTTTCAAAAAGAAACAAGCATACAAAACAATGAAGTCTTGGTAGAAGACTACTTTTAGTAGAAAATCTAGGATTTGCTAGGAAGTATACAAACATTTACATCAAAACACTTACAAACATCTTTATCAAACTAATACAAACTTTTGACATGAAAATACTTATGAGCTCACCAAATTTAATGATGATCTACTCTTTCAAAATAACTTGTATTCTCAGGTCACCAGTAGACATGTACACTCTTGGAGCTCTTGAGGAGACAACTTAGTACCGTGCTGTGTCTTTTGTCTTTTACTATATCTACTTTTGATGTTCGATATGGAAATGTTTTAAAAACTTATACATTATTAATGCAATGGTTGTTTGTACTTTGATTACTATAATGCATGTGTTGTGATACCTGACATGACGTCCTCTGCCCCGAACGTTTCCGCCGTTTTGGTTTGGGGGTGTGACAATAATCTTATGTAAGACCACCTACCATGCTCAATCGATTCTTATAAATCCTAATTCGACTATCATCTGGAAGAATCACCTTTCCCGATGAATCGCCTGAGCAACTATTTAACTACACGACGAGGGGAGTCCTTGGCCAGTATAAGTCATATAAATGCAACTCATGTATAGAGTATTGGATAAATATAGTATCCTATTTTATCTACGTGTGTGGGTTATAAGTCCACACTACCAACGTAATTCACTAGTCCACCTAGAATAGTCAAGTGTTGTCATCTACTCTGGTCGATGACCCAACATACTTAGTAGTTGTCTGATCTGGACCCACCATTTTTGGTCATCTAAAAAGAGGCGTACTACTACACTTGGCTCTGATCTAACACTCTACTCCAAAATGAGACCTATCATATGTTCAACCTATTTGGAACTAAGTTCCCTTTTATAAGCCTATGACTAATCCAGACTATAACTTAAAGAAAAATCTGATTTCCAACACGGTCTTTAATAAGCAATACCATTATAGTATATAGAGAACACATAGAATAATGAATACAATTAGCATTTAGCAAATACTTTTATTATTCTGTTGAGAATAATGTGCACTCACTTGAAAAAAGTATGTGCTTTGAGGTTAGGGCAACCTTTCACCTTAACACTTTATCATTTCAAAAGACCTTGATTAAAATGACATTAAGTCTTAGTCTATTTTCATATTTCTTGTGACTATAATATTGATAGTATATATTCCTCAATAATCCCAACGTCTACATCAACATCTGTTAAATAAGGAATAACTAGGTATGATCATATTGGAGGTAGGGTTTGTTTGGTATACAAAGTATATTTTTTGAAAATCTCACTTTAAACACCTCACTAAATCCAACCTAGAAATCACTCCCATAAGTAGATCAATCAGTATGATGACTTGAAATTATGGATAAATCTTATTTATAGGTGTATTTTAATCAAAATTTCAAAAATTCAACACTTATTCATACAAGCTCCATTTTAAAAGTTCTTTATATGTACACGTAGCTATCGATGAGTACTACAATGTCCATTCTCAACTGTCTTTTTATAGACATATAGGTATTGACGAGATTCTTAACTCTCATCTAGATTGTTTTTCCTAACAATCGAGTTCTTCAAGCCCTGCCGAATATTCCCATCAAACAAGCACTAAGTCAATCATCTTATGTCGTAATTTCTTCCTCTTGCGGTCAACGAGTTCTTCAGGCTCTTCTATCAGCCTTTTATTATCATCAATACCTAATTCTAAAAGTGGAATCATGTCAAGTTCTTCTACCAAGCACTTCCTCAAATAGCAAACATGAAAGGTCTTGTAGATACCTTCCAGCTCAGGTGGTAATTCAAGGTTGTAAGCCTGTTTCTCAATTTTCTGAAGTACTTTGAATGGACCAATAAAACGGGGAGTTCGCTTCCTACGTTTTTTGAATCTTAAAGTCCCTTCCATGGAGATACTTTAAGTAGAACTTGATCGCCGAAGTCAAATGTTACAAGTCGTCAGTTCTTATCTACATAGCTCTTCTAATGACTTTGAGCAACTAGCACTCACTCTCAGATGATTTTCACTTTATCAGTGGTCTGTTGAACCATCTCATGACGTACAAAGTGTTTCTCTCGTACTTCTAACTAACAAGATGATGTATATCACTTCCTTCCATACAATGCTTCGTAAGGAGGCATCTTGATGCTTGAGTGATAACTATTGTTGTAAGTAAATTTTGCTACTTGTAGGTGATCATCCCAACTATTAGTGAATTATAAAGCATATGTCTGCAAAATATCCCCTAAATTTTGGATAGTTCTTTCCCTCCATCTATCTGTTTGTGGATGACAGGAAGTACTTAAAGACAACTTAATGCCCATTTCTTTTTGCAGGCTCTTCTATAATCTGGAAGTAAGTCAATTTTCTCTGTCTAACATGATAGATATGGGTACATCATGAATTTTGACAATCTCGTTCATGCAGGTTTTTGCGAACTTATCCACCGACTAGTTTTCTCATGCGGCTACGAAATGCGTGTTCTTCTTTAATCGGTCTATTACAACCCAAATCATGTCATGGACCTTCGTCATTCTTAGCAACTTGGTTATCAAATCCATAGTAATTTCATACCACTTACCCATGGGTGCTAGCAGAGGTTCCAAGTCTCCATATAGTTTTTAATGTTGTGCTTTTACTCTTGAAAAAGTCACACATTCAGCCAAGTAAGTTGCTACATCAACCTTCATAGTTGGCCACCAGTAGTAGGGTTTTAGATCCAAACACATCTTAGTGCTACCTGGGTATATAGAGTACATGGTTTTATGAAACTCTTCCATAAGAAGATCCCGTATTGTGCCCATTTTTGGCACCCAAATGTAATTTTTGAATAACGTCAACCCTTGATCGTTTTCTTCAAACACTAACATCTTGCCTAGACATTCTTCCTTCTTCACATCTTCAACTAAATCTCTTGTCTGATCTTCCTTGAGTTTTTCTATAATCTTAAAATCATCTCAATCTTCAACGATTGTGCTCTTTTCCATTCGGGATTCACCTTTCTGCTCAAGGAATCTGCTATAATATTATCTTTACCAAGATGGTAAAGAATCACCATTGTCTTTTCCTCATGTTCAATTCCTTCTGTGTAAAGAGATTTTGAAGGCTTTTATGATCTATAAATAGTTTACATTTGGTTTTGTAAAGATAATATCTCCAAATATTTAGGAAAAAAACCACTGCTGCAAGCTCTAGATCACGTGTTGGGTAATTCTGCTCGTGAACCTTCAATTGTCACGGGGTGTAAGCTACCATTTTATCTCTTTGGGTAAGGATGCATCTCAATCCAACTCTAGAAGCGTCACTAAAACTACAAAGTCATCAGTTCCTTCTGGTAGGACGGGGATTCGTGCTTCACATAACCGCTTCTTTAATTCACCGAAAGATTCTTCTTGCTTCTCACTCGAAGTTTAGGCAACTCCCTTTTTGGACAAGGCTGTCAGTGGATCCGAAATAAAAGATAAGTTTTCGAGAACTTTGCATGCAACTTTTCGATTTTTCTTCGAGTAGATCAAGATGTCATCTATGAACACTATTATTGATTTATCAAGAAAAGGTTTACAAACTCGATGCATCAAATCCATAAATGTTGTTGGATCATTTATTTGTCCAAAGGACATAACAAGGAATTCATAGTGTCCATACCTTATTCTAAAGGATGTTATTTCAATGTCTTGATCCCTTATCTTTAACTGATGATAGCCTAACCTGAGATCAATTTTGGAGAAGACGGTTGCTCCCTACAACTGATCGAACAAGTCATTTATCCTAGGTAAGGAGTGTCAATTCTTTATCGTAGCCTTGTTTAGCTCTCGATAATCAATGAACATTCTCATCGTACCGTTCCTCTTCTTTAAAAATAGTATGTGTGCTCCCCAAGGTGATGAACTAGGTCTTATAAAACCATTGTCTAATAATTTCTGGAGTTGTGTCATCAAATCTTTCATCTCCATAGGTGCTAAATGATACGGTGCTTTTGCAATTGACTCGTGTCTGGCAATAAGTCGATTTTGAACTATACATGCCTCTTTATTGGTAATTCAAGTAATTCATCCGGAAATACCTCAAGATATTCATGCACCATAAGTATATCAGTCATTGCCTTTTTTTACTTTTTTTGTGTCAATCACATATGCCAATAATGTTGTACATTCATTGGTTTGGTATTTTCTATCCTTCATCATCATAATGATTCCATTCTTTATTGTACTCTTATTACCGTAAACGACGAATGGATCTTCCCCATGGGGATTGATGTGTACCATCTTTCTTTTGTATAATATCTCCATGAGATTTTCACCCAACCAACCCATGACCAGAATTACGTCAATTTCGTTCAACTCGAAGGGCAATAACACTTCATGAAATTCGTTCCTATTTAATTTATTGGTTACGTTCTCTAACCTATTTCTAATAGTTACATTCCTACCACCAACAAATTCTACCATAATAGGTGTAGTTAGCTTGCATGGTGACATTTTAATCCTTCTACCAAATTCATGCGATAAATCTGCTCCCGAATCAAATATAATATTAGCTGGAATTTGGTTTACTATGAATGTACCTAAAGCAACATCAGTCTATTCCTTACTTCATTAAAGGGTCATTTAGTAGCTTTTACCCTTGGGCTTTGCTAGCAGGATCCTTTGGGTTGGTTTCTCGGTTGCTGGGCACTCATCCATCATGTGCCCTTCCTATCGAAAACTGAATCAAACTTTTCCTTTCACTGGGCAATTTGTAGAGATATGCCCCGACTTCTTGCATTTGTAATAGGCGACACAGTCTCCAAAATTCTTTTTCTTGCATTGGTTGCACCAGTTCCCTCCTTAGTTTCTCTTAAATTTGTTTCTTGACTTCGAAAAGCTCTTCTTCTTCTTGCTATTGTCGTTGTTATTTCCCGTGATTCCAATCGCTTTCCTCTTCTCACCAACTTCAGGCTTGTAGGAAGTCCGCTTCTTAATCATATTCTCTGCAGACCTTGCAGCCCAAATTTTTGTCTCAAAAGTCATTGCCTACTTAACCGACATATAATGCTTCCATGGCAGTCCCTTGGAGTATTTATTAATATTGGCTAGTTCGTCGGGGACCTGATATGGGCGTATCTAGTTATAAAATCTATGCATTATCTTAATACTTTATGTTGATTTTATCTTATTTAATGAACAAAAGGTACTTAATTAGCTTAATATTTCAATTTCAGCAATAAAAGACATGCTCGGGTGAAAAAGGAAGAGGATTGAGTGATTGGAAGCTTGGATCTTGGATTTGTAAGAAAGAAGGATGTTGCTGGACAGCTTGACCCCTCGTCAGTGTTTTGGCCATATCTCATGAACCGTAACTCCGATTGACGAGATTCAAAATGTTCTGAAAACTACATACAATTTTGGACGACTTTTGTGTTTTGAGAAAATGTTGATTCCAAGTAAACTCGACGAGTTTTTACCAAGAACTCGACGCGTTGGTTAGAATATTCTCGATTTAAGGATGCCTTGCCGTACACGCTGTATACGCGGATTATCGAAAAAAACTCGACGAGTTTTTGGTGAAAACTCATTGAGTTGAAGCTGTTTTCAGAATTTATATATAGAAACGCTTCTCATTCGAACCCTAACTGTTGCTGGAGGCTAGCTGCGACTTTTGAAGACCAGAAGGGTTCTTGGAGCTGCTATTTTCGAGATTTCAACATAAGAGACAATTTCAAAGAGAATCAAAGGAAAATAATCATTCTTCTTTTCTTAATCTTTGTTTTGAACCATTAGATTTTGATTTTAGGTTATTACTTGCTTTAGATATGAGCTAAAAGCTTTTTTACTTCTGTTTGGATGAGATAATCTTATGAACATGGTTTGATTGAGTGGTTGAATTGATATTAATTTGGTTATTCATCTTGTTAAGCTTATTAAATATCCTTATGTATTGATGATAATTGTTTTAGTTAACAAATAAGTGATTGAGTTGCATGAATATCTTCTTGATTACTTGATTCATATAGTTTTATGAATATAAGATTGTATGCCTAGGAATAGTGAATATGAAACTAGGGTTAACTATAAAATATGTAAATCAATATGTGAGCATGTGTGATGAACACCCATACATGAGTTGATTGAATTGAACAAATCTGATTAACTATTGTTATAATTCTTGCTTGATACGAACTGAACACTAGGAAACTTGTTAGTTTAGTCAACTGGCCATTGTTTGAATTAACTTGTCTACTAAAGGATTGGTAATAATGAACATGAACCCAATCACATTAGGAATTGGTAATCATTGACATATTGATCCATTGCACTTGCCACGAAATCAACGATAGGAATAAGTGAATCGAATCTGAACAGAAGTCTCTTTTATCATTGAATCTAGTTTTCCTTTCTTGTTCTTCTTAGTTGTTAATTGTCTTTGTTTGAAAGTTAATTGATTGATTAAGTTTCTAGTCTTGCAAAACTAGAGAAAACCCCCCTCTTTTATTAATTGTTTTTTAGATAATATTAGTATTAATTTTAGCTGTTACCGTTCCCTGTGTTTGATACCCTACTTGGTTAAACTAAACTATTATCGATAGGTACACTACCTGTGTGTGTTTGTTTAAATTTGAGTTTGTTAGGATTAAAACTAGTATGTTTTACACACATCAGGACCACACACAATACAGACTCCATTTTGTCTATGAAAGCATTGGTCTACTCTTCATCTAGAATGCTTCCATTTTTCAATGTTAGGAGTTGATTCTCCAACTCCAACATGTCTTCAGCTGAGCAAAATTTGTGCTTAAAGTAGGGCAAGAACTCTTCCCAAGTCTGTTGAAATGGATTTTTAGGGATTATCGTTTTCCCCAACGTATTCCACCAATTGATCGCTTCACCCTTTAATTATCTTATAGTGTAGGTAGTTTGTAACTTAGCAGTGCAACTTCATGTAATGAAAGCTAGTTCCATTTCTGAAATCTAGTCCATGACTCCAAATGGATCCTCTTTCCCATTAAAGGATGATGGCTTCAAGTAGTGAAGTCCTTATACTTCTAGTAGCCTCTAGGTTCATCATTCCTTCGAACCTCTTATTCTATTGGTACCTGATGACTCTCAGATTCACTGTTTCCTTCCTGGACCATTGCTGCATGAGAAGGAACTAGTCTAATATTAACTCGTTCAGCGACTATTGGTTCGTTGATCACTAGCGCTCTGCCTCTAGAATTAACCAGATCCCGAGTTAGGAGATTCGTAAACTCAATTCATTGCAACTCTTGTAGGGTTTGCATTATTGCTCGAGCTTCTTCTATGGTGAACTTGGCAGCTACTTCTCAGGTGTTCTGAGGTGTTGGACCTCCTTCATTATTGATGAATCTATCGCTTTTGTGATCTTTATTTCGTTCTATACCCGTTGAACACGAGTATTTTAGAATAATATTATTTTAGTTACTATTTATGTTTAGCACATAATAGAAGTTAAGGCATCTTAGAAATTAAGGTCTCTTCTTATGGCTTCCTAATGCTTAAGTCTATAGCAATTTAGACATCTATCCTAAAGCATTGTATCACACAGCTCAACAGTCATACTTAGTTTCTAAGTCTATTTTCATATTTCTTGTGACTATAATATTGATAGTCTAGATTCCTTAATAATCCCAATGTCTACATGAAGATCTATGAAATAAGTAATAACTAGGTAGGATCATATCATAGATATAATTCGTTTGGTATAGAAAGTATACTGTTTGGAAATCTCACTTTAAACACATCATTAAATCCACCCTAGACACCACCCACATAAGTAGATCAATTAGTATCATGACTTGGAATTTCTGATAAATCTTTTTTATAGGTTCATAATAACGACTATGACTATAAATATAAGTTATACTTAAACTAAAATAAGTGTAATCTAACTTATAGAGTTTTCTAGCGAGAATCGATTATTGCATGGATAAAATTCTGACCCAGGAGCTTCTTTTTCCCTAGCTCTCTGATGCCTCAAGGCCTCGCTAAAGTTATTGGGAACTAGGGAGTAAAGGGTTAACTTTCTCATACGATATCCATTCTCGACTTTCTTCATATTGACGGATAGGTATTTACAAGATTATCAACTCTTATCTAGATTGTTTTTTGTAACAATCAATTTATTTAAATTTTAGTTTCTGAGCCATATACTGCTATGTTGAAACTTCGAAAATCATAACTTCCTCTCACGAAGTCAGATTTAGGCACTCTTTATGCGCACGAGTTCTGTTTTTTCAACTACTACGACTTTTGTTTAGAATATTTATCCTAAATAATTTTTTATTTTTAATATATAATTTAGCCTTATTTATTATGTTTCAATGTAATATTTCACACATATACCATATACACCTAATATCTATAAAATTCACATAAACACACACACACACACACACACACACACACATATATATATATATATATATATATATATATATATATATATATATATATATATATATATATTAAGGGTGGTAACTCTCGACCCAACCCGTAACCCGACATGAAAATAAGCGGGTTAGGGCTGAGATTTCTAACCCGCCAACCTGTCAACCCGCCAACCCGTTTATTAAATGGGTTGGGTTGGGTTACCTGTTTGGGTTCGCGGGTCAACCCACCAACCCGCCTAATATATTTAATTATCTATTTATTTTAATTTTTAACAATCTAAGATCATATTATACTATTAGTTTCTATTTATCATATCCTTCAATTTTAATTTGGTATTCGTTCGTAATTTCGTATAACATCAGCCATATGTTTGGGCAATGTGGCATTGTGTTGTGGGCTACTGTTGGGCTTGTGTATCATGATCCCGTCATCCATCTTTGACCTTGACTCCTTGAGTGTTGACTGTTGAGTCCTTGTGCAGCCAACCATTACGTATTTGCGTGCCTTAATAAAGAAAATCGTTCCTCACCCGCTCCAGTCTCCACATTCACGAACAATCGAACGAAGGATAAAGATTAAGGAGTTAAGGACCGATCTTCAAAGGAAGCAACATCACGAACTCACGATTTAATCACTCATTGGGCCGATCCTCACCCGCTCCTCACCCGCTCATCGATGTTCACACTCACTCTTGTCAGCTTTGACATTTTCGACCCACCTTCCTTTCTCTCTATGGTAAGTAACAATCTACACTCTACAATATGTTTGAACAATTGCACTTTTCGTGAATGTTTCGATTTTTAGAGTTTTATTTGGATGTTTATGACTTTATGTTTAATGTTTATGAATTTATGTTTAATGTTTATGACTTTTAGACTTCATTTTATTTGGATTTTTCAATTTCATCTTAAAATGTGTTGCTTATTTAATGGGTTATACGTGTTGGGTTCGACCCAATGACACGTGAACCTGCCAACGCATATATTTATACGGGTTATATGAGTTGGGTTAGGTTGATGTTTCCAACCCGTCAACCCGTGACCCGCCAACCCGCCAACCCATGTATTATATGGGTTGGGTTGAGTTTCTGAATTTCAACCCGTCAACCCGCCAACCCGTACCCAACCCAATTGGCAGGCCTAATATATATATATATATATATATATATATATATATATATATATATATATATATATATATATATATATGAATAATTTACTTTTATTTATTCATAAAAGATTTGAATCTTCAAACGACATACATACAGATTCATAACTATTCCTAGCGATAAACATGGGCGTTATAGCTTGGAGCACCTAACTTTCATAATCTTTCCAACATTCATTCTTTTGGTGGAAACATTACCATATCTGTCCCGATGAGCTCTTTGAGTGGCTTAAGCAAGCTTCTCCATTCTCTCCATGATTTGATTAATATCGTTATGAATTGATTGTTGCTTCTGAAGGATCTAAGGAGTTACAATATTCTATAGAAAATCTTCACTCTGTTTAAAGGCTATCATTCATTGTTCTAATGTGTTGCTCCTTGATAAACAAAGATGCTTCTTCAATGGTGCATTAAATATTGGTTGTAACAGTGGGATTTGGCTGTCAAACACTAAAAAATAACATAAACAACTTATCAACTTAGTTTTTGTTTTGTTTGAGTGTTACTTGGAATTTAGCGGTCAGAATGAACTTATGACACAACTTGAAACAAAATTAAAAAACTTGAATTGTAAAATCAACATGATAAGTAGTTGGAATAGGTTGATGGTCATTATGATTCCCAATATATCATTTGAAATAGTAAAACTTAATATTAATGGCTATGATTCCTAATTTTTCACATGAATTAGTTGAATACAAGAAGATATATATGGTTCCTACTCATGGATGTATGTCAAATATGTTTTACCAAACCACATAGGTTCTTATATATTTTGTTCTTGATTTTCTTTATTTCAATATATAACAAGTGGTATCAGAGCCACAATCATACAAGTGGATTGATCCATTATTTAAAGGTCTCAAAAGGAACACTTGGGGTAATGAAAGGGAAATTGCAACATGGGTCTATTTCCTAGAATTCAGTTTAGTAAGGGTAAATTATGGTTGTATCTTATTCTTCAGAGAAAGATGATGCCATAGCAGAGTTTCGGCATTTTCAACTAGGTTACTTGAGCTAGAAGTGAATGTCAATCGTGAGTAAATATGGATTTATTAGTGGAGAAGTAACTTAGAAGATCAAATACTATGAAGTTCCTATAAGAGGAAATCAACATAGGGTGAAGTTCAATTTTGGTAAGCATACAAACAAAGAAATAAGGTATATTCACTCATATTTATGGGACCCTTCTATACTGAATCACATAGGGAATGCTCATATTTTGTGACTTTTATTGGAAGACTACTATAGAATGTTATTTTTGTATTTTCTAAAAACAAATGAAGAAGTGTTTGGATGGTTTACAGAGTGAAAGACTATGCTTAAAAATAGAAAAAATAAATAGTTAAGAAACTCAAAACATAGAGTTTTGCAATGCACCATTATATTGATTCTATAAACACAGAAATGTATAGTGTAGCATTGCATTATAAGATACATACACAAAAAAATAAGGTTGCATAATGAATGAACCAAGCACTAATGAAATGTGCAAGATATTTTCATGTATATATATATATATATATATATATATATATATATATGGTTTTCTATCGAAGAAGTTATATGCCAAAGCAATGAATACATACTACTTTTTCTCTTGTAAATATATCTCCATCAATTACGATTCACTGAAAGACTCATAATGACGCTTGGTTCAGTAAATCCTTTGATTATTTTAGTCAGTGTATAGTTGGTTACCTTGAATATGCTAATGTTAATCATGGTAAATGAGAGTTGAGAGTTTTGATGTATATTTACAAGATATGCAATTAGTGTGAAAGGTTATTGAATTTGTCGTATAGAAGAAGTTAAAACTCTAAAATCTATTATCAATAAAGATGTTACGTTTAATGAATCTACTATATATGACTAAAAGGAAAAAAGGGCAAGTCTTGTGGGGAAAAAGTATTATGGTGGTACCCCTAAATTAGAGTTCGAAATAGATGCTCTTGACAAAGTTAAGATATAAGATGAAAAATAGTTCATTGATAAATGTCCTAAGGAGGAAGAGTCTCAAGAACAACCCATATATGTTAAGGATCAATAAAATGAGTCAGAATATTTGTTTAGATGATTCAAGATCATACTAATAGTCTATTATGAGTAAAAAAGCATCAGAGTAGTTAGTGGAAGTAAATGAATAAATACAATCTCTAGAGAAGAATGAAACATGATATTTTGTATCGTTATTAACTGGAGCAAAACTAGTAGGATAGAAATAGGTCTTTAAAAGGAAAGAAGTAATTTATCGAGTTTAATATGTGAGATTCAAAGCAAGGATAATGGATAGGATTCTCATAATAGGAAGGGGTCAAGTATCATGGATTTCCTTGCCTGTTGTGAAGCACAAAACAATCTAGTTCGATTGGCGATGATGAATGCATTTAACTTAGAGCTTTGATAATTTGATGTGAAAAGTACATTTATAAATGGTAATTTAAAAGAAAAAAAATTATATGTATCGGCCATAAAGGATCCTTGATATTAGTAAAGATCATGTATGCTTATGAAAAATACCCTATATGGTTTGAATCATTGTCCAAGACATTGATGCAAAATGTTTAATTCAATTATGATTTCTTATGGCTATGTTTAAAACATGTTTGATAAATGTGTATACTTGAAGGAAATGTTTGATGGTTTCTACATTTGTATTGTAACGTCCCATTTTCACCAACAAAATTTTCATTTTTAATCAAGGTAAAACATCATTTTCATAAAACTGAAGTTAAGAAAACTCATTTGTTCCAAAATACAATTATTTGAAAATTAGAGTAATGTCATAAATATGGAATCTCCAATGTTGTTGATAAGTGTGTACAAACACGACTTCACCTTCCTACGATCACCAAAGGTACATTGAAAACATTTAATCCACAACTGTAAGTCAAAGCTTAGTGAGTTACCCTTAAATATCACATACAACAAAACATAATAATCATCTATGGGTTATTAGTAACCATGGGACTATCAATAGTCTTGAGGATTATCAACAATCTTGAATATCACATACAACACAACAACAACAACAAAAAACTATGGGTTATCAGCAACCCTAGACCATCAGCAGTCATGTGGACTATCAGTAGTCCAAATGGCTCATAGCAACCATATGGGTTATCAACAACCATACAAACTATCAACAGTCCTGAGGTTATCACCAATTCAACAAAATACACTTAACAACAATCAAAAAATAAAACTCAACTAGTCTAGAATGCACACCACTTTGACATAGTTAATATAGTGAGAACAATTAGTACCGCATACCGGGTCTCATACATTATGTACGACACCACTATTAGATCACTAATGAATGCATAACTATATGTAATCAGAGCTGAGATAGACAGTCGAACATATGACCCCACTCTAGAGTCACAACCAAATAAGGAAAATGCAAGAAATCCTATATCAAGAGTTCTCAGGCTATCATACCTGACTGCATATAACCCCCAAGGAACTCAACTAAACGAAATACAAGATTATTCAAAAAGAATTTCAGGAATATGGATGATGTGATTCAATGTACTATTGTTGATATTAAAATTGATGGGGATTAACTTTTTTTTTCTTTTACATGGTTAAATTTTGTGATAAGTGGTGTATTCCTAAACCTAAGCAATAGACTAGGAAATATAAGGCCACTATGAATACTAATAGGTATTAACTAAATATATTGATTATTTATCTCACAATATGTATGGAGGGAATTAGTAATTTTCTTGATCTTGTTTTGCAAATGGATAGAGTCATGATGATAAGTGATATGTTAATGGATATTTGTGATGGTGGAACTGACTGGTCATTGGTCTATCAGTTTCAAATCACTTGTTATGTTAGAATTATCCATTGGTGTCACTAGCTGAATATTGTCACTAGCTAGAAAGATGGTTTTAAATTGCATGTATTGGAGTTTTAATGCATCATCAAGTACCACCAACGAATTGATGGACTTTATGGTATTGAGTCTTATGTGTTGGGATCCATTACCTATATATTTATCTTATAAAATAATTAACGACATGATAAATATTAAGCTTCATTTTTTGGGTTCTAGTATTAACGACATGTAACCACTTCCTCATAATATACAACATAAGAGTCCAGGAGAAACAAGGACAAGTTCATGAGAAGTTTTCAAGGAAGGATCAGTTGGGGTAACCAAAACGTCTTACACGTCACACTAATAAATATTAATCATGTTAATTGGTCGAGCGAGTGGAAACACTGCTCACATTACATGTGTTAGGATTATTTTCTTTCATGCAGCTGGTAACAGTTATTCAGGAAACAGATATTCATTCGAGGATAGTTATTTCAAATTCATAGAGTTTATTAGGTATAGACTCATTTATGAATTGTTTCTAGAACCCTGTGGAAGTCAGGACCCGATACATCCAGAACTAGGATAACCTTGTCTTTTCAGCTTTCGGCTTGTGTCCGTTGCTTTAGACTTATTCCGTCTGATCTTTGTTTTCTTTTAGCAATGCTGCCTCCTCGCAGATCACCCAGACACACTACTCTGATAACTCCAACACCTTCTCCATAAACCGATGCAACAACTCTGAACGCTGCAGTGGCCGCAGCTGTGGCAACAGCCATGGCTCAATATCACCCCATCAGTACAGGTGGAGGTGAAACGCCTACTGATTCTACTCAAGGTGAGGTCCCTGTGCGCCAGAGAGAGTTCTCCTACAAGGAATTCACTAGATGCCAACCATTTTCCTTTAAAGGGACTGAAGGAGTCATTGCCCTCATGCAATGGTTTGAGAAAATAGAGTCGGTTTTCGAAATCTGTTTATGCCCAAAAGGAAGCAAAGTGAAGTTTGCTGCTTGCACCTTCTCTGGCAAGGCTCTAACATGGTGGAACAGCCATGTTAATTCACTGACTCTATCAGTGGCAAACTCAATAGGTTGGGAAAACCTAAAAGAGTTAATGCGGGAAGAATACTGCCTGTTAGGCAAGATTCAAAAACTGGAACAAGAGCTGTGGAATCTCACTATGGTTGGCTCACACATAGTGATCTACACGGACCGGTTCATCGAACTAGCAGCTCTATGCCCCGAGATGGTTACCTCGGAGAGCAAGAAGATAGAAAGCTACATTTGGGGTCTGACTGCTCCGACCCAAGGAAATGTGTTGTCTTCTAACCCACCCATGTTCGATAGCGCTAAACGCCTGGCTCAGTGCCTCATCGACCATGGAGTCTGCCATGGTGTAAAAGTCCCTATTCCCGAGCCATCGAGGGAAGAGGACTACAATCAGAAGTTGGGGAACAAGAGGAAGAAGAAGCAAACAACACAAGACACCTCGCAAGAGCAATGAGCGAGTACTATGTACACTGCTACAAGGCCTACTGCTTTAGCACCTGCCAGTCGTTATGATGGAAACCTTCTGAAGAGTGGAAAGTGCAACTTTCACCACACCAAAGTAAGTCGGGAAATGCAGTGTCTGAACAGCCACAAAAGGGGAGACACAGTCCGTTACTATAGGGCACCGGCTCAACCGATCTCCCAAGTCCTCGGAGCTGAAGAAAATCAAGCCTGCTATGGCTATGGTGAGATTGGACACAATCAGAGGGACTGCCCGATAATCAGGAACTCAGGCGCGGATGGACGCATTCTGATGATCACCGCAGGAGAATCTACCCCAGAGTCATCGACGAGTAGTGGTACGTTTTCAAAATAGTAATTACTTTTAAAATTTATTTATATTCATATAAGATTAAAATTTGGGGATGACACTTAAAAGTAACTATAACAACTCACATGTTGAAATACGTCGTAATATTCAAGAGAACTAAAAGATCCTTTAGAGAAGCTATTATGGCTCACCATATACATCAGAGTTGTACGCAACTAAGATGTTGCAGACTTAGAGTGAGTGGCTCCGCTTAGGTCCCCTTTCCTTAATTGGTTGAGGATTTGAGGCAGAGATACTCAGTCAGCGGCCTGGCTCATCTTAATTATTTATAACTTGTATATGACGGGCGATGGTAGTGGTACTAGGAAGGGTTATGGAATAAAAGTATCCCTTCAGTTGATAAAGCACTTTTATTTGTATGTATGCGCACATAGTGATACGATACATAGGAGTGTTTAGTTCAAATAGAAAACAGAAAACACGAGATTAGTTACAAAGAGTACATTGTTGAACATACTAGGAGTACAGTATTGAGCATGCCAGGGATACATCGTCGTTTATCAAATGTTTCTTTCATTTGACTAAAACTTTGTTCAGTATAGAGTCCATTGTTTTCTTTCGTCATGAGTTGGCGTGGTCCTCACCGTACTGAATTCATATGTTTCTAATGCCTCGATCGGCAAGTTCTCGAAACTTTCATCATTCGTATCGAATGTCCGACCTGAATCAAAAATTTTATCTTTCGCATTCTAAACCCCCGAAGTACTCATGCAAAGAGTACTTTGTCCTCCGAAGCCTTATCGCCAGACATCCGTAGACCGCCACGAAATACCACTCGTCCAATATACCAAGTTTGAGCACAGAGGCTATGGATGAATACAACCCACCTATTATTATTTTGTGTATATGCGAGGGTGGTATAAGATTATGATTACACAGATCTAGTGTGTGTGTTTCCCTATCTCATGTCCTCGTTGGGTTGTGGACCTAGGGCAGAGTCGCACATCCGACCGTCTAACTAACCCTAATTATATACGACTTCTGTACACGAGGTAATGATAGATAGACCAATTATGAGTCCTATCATGAACAGAAGGGAAAATTTTCCAAGTCTACGAGTGGATATTCTGCCAATCAAAAGAGCGCAACCCCAGTAGTAATGCTAAGAGAGCTAATTTCGGGACGCAATTCCCTCTAATAGGGGGATGATGTGGCAACTCGAAGTTTTTTATTTTATAAGCTCAGTCAGTCAAGTCAACTGAGTGTCAAAATCATTAGTACAAAGTTCTAGCATGGTTACAGTTCATTCTTAGGAGTTTTGAGCCTAAAACACTTAAGGATTAAGTGTTAGAAAGTACCCGCTAGAACCACAGTGTAGCAAATCGAACCAAATCCCCATCTAAGTGAGTTCATGGCCAGAAGACCATGAGTTTACGGCCGTAAACTCATGTGGCCATAAACTCAAGAGTATATATAGGGCATTGGGTCATTTCTTCTCATTTCTTCCTTTCTTGGCTAGATTTTCTCCCAAATCCTCTCAACTATCATCTAACCTTCTTCCTTAGATCTTCAAAAGAGTGAGTATTTTGTCCCTTGATTAGTTAATACATCTTATTAACTAGCTTCTTACATTGATTTCATCCATGAAAATCATGTTTGTTTAGATACTCAAGAAACACCAAGAACGCCAAGAACACACACTAGTGTTCTTGGCCAAATCGACTAGTTCAAGCTCCTATATCGTAAGCACTCTTATTCTAACTTGTTGTACACTTGATTAAACATGTCTAGACCTTAGAAACATCAAGAAATAAAGGTTAGAATAGATTTTACGGCCAAGGATGTTCTTGGGCCGTAAACTCCCTTTTATGGTGCAAAGATGCCCCAAATTCCTTCCTTAAGCCTAGAGACTAGCCTACCTCTTTACCTTGATGTGTTTAGTACTCAAACCAATCAAAATACCATCACCCATAGGTGATTACGGCCGCAAACATATGTCGAAGTGGTCCATGGGCCGAAACTCAATTTAAGGGTGTATTGGTGCCACAAACACTTCCTAAGGCTTAGACTTGAAGTTAGGATGCTTCACTATGACTTTTAGGACCCTAAACAACTCTCATAAACATAAATGGTCATGATTTTACGGTTGTAAACTCATTAGGGCCGTGAACACCCCAAAAGCTTCAAAGAAAGTGGTCTTCCTCATCCTAGGGTAAAGCTAAGGTCCCTAAAACATCTATAGCCTTCAAGCTTGCATTTATACATGAGTAACCATGAGTTTACGGACGTAAACTCCCTTGGGCCATAAACCCATGGTAGTAAACTCATGTGAGTGCCATTCTATCTTCCTTTGTTGAATCACATGTGATTCCAACACTTGGTCAAGGTCTTTCCTAGTCCCGGAAGGTGTTTCCTTTCATATAGTTGTTATAAACACTATATTCATGACAATATGTGTCATTATATATAATATAGGACTTATTGTGTCTCGGGACTTCATCCGTGGAACATCTCATCCGTACGTGCATACCCGTTTGAATCACCCACATCAGGTGAGTTCATACCCCGCAATGAATCTTTTAACTATTTTAACTGTTTTACGGGGGGGGGGGGGGGGATACAAGTTGAACACAATGATAATTGTGTAAATGTTTGTTATAAACATCTTTCAAAATGTTACTTATTTTATTTATAAGTTTTCAAAACGTTTCCAAACTTTTTTAAAGGTTATGTTACTTTATAGTTATACAAAACTCCATTTTTAAAGTACAAGCATAACTTAGTAGAGAAACGAGTCTTTTTGGTAACAGTCCAAGTAGAGAATTATTAAACTATTATAGGTATAGTTTAGGAGAATGCTATTCATTACTTCTAGTACAATGAAGCACACAAACATTCAGTCCAGTTCATGAGTCTATACTAACGCAATACGTTTACATAGATACACTCACATGAATACGCTTACATAGATACGATATCAATATACCATAACAGAACAGAACATAGTAAGGTGCTATAGCATGGAACGTTTTTAGTATCTAACTATACCAATGAATCACAACATATTGTGATAGTTATATTGGGTATACATGATCATAGTAATGTGGATGTTCGCGGCTTGCACTCATGTAGGGGTTGCGTGTGGTTCCTAGAATCTCTTGACAAGGGAGCGTTTAGCATAGGATCTAGCCATCACATTATGCCTTAACCCTCAATTAAGGCATAATAGTACTTAAAGTAATCACTTATTACAAATACTACTGTACTTACACTGTCAATACGACAATAACAGAAGGATATAAAATTCCAGTGTCAATATTATTAATAGTCGTACAGTCGGGTCTTGGTAGAAGGCTACTTTCAGAACAGTCGGGTCTTGGTAGAAGGCTACTTTCAAAAGTTAGGATCATAATGCTAGCTTTATGATTCCTTAATGTATACACTATAGAATACATATATACTAATAGATTCCGACAGCTAATAGGATGTGTGCTCTTCGCTTCATTTTATGTTCTCGTTGGATTGTGGACTTGGAACGAGTTCACCCAATCTATTATCTACCCGAATCTATATATATATATATATATATATATATATATATATATATATATATATATATATATATATATATATTTATGCTTAGTATACATTAAGTCATCATAAGGGTACCAGATATGGATGAGGTTATAGGACACAAAGTCAACGCACAACTTTTCTAGTACAAAGCATACTTTTCAAAGTCAGTACTTTTGGTATACAAAACTAGAAATTTCCCAAATAAGGGCTTAATCCATTTTATTAAGCCAATATACACTTGAAGACTTTAGGTGAATAACTCTATAACACCTTAGTTTATACACCATTTTTATATATAAAACTAATACCAAATAGATATTAAATGTGTGTTTTCCGCCTTACTTCATGTCCTCGTTGGGTTGTGGACTTAGGGCAGACTCACCCAATTAACTTTCTACCCGATATCAGATTATATATAGCAGTATAAACAAAGCTATTATAAAAGTAGTCATTGTGGTCAATATTTTACTATAAGAAATATAGGTTTTCTTAAAAAAAACTTTTCATTAAATGTAAAGGAACCATTAGAAATAACTCCATGAGTAACAAGTGAATACACCAGGGTTATATATGACAACGATCTAACAACCAATTGAATGTGTGCTATCCGCCTTACTCTCTGTTCCCCATTGGGTTGTGAGCTTAGGGCAGATGCGCATAATCGATTGTTTGTTTACTCTGGGTATATATGGATTGTACTCACTTAGTACCCATAGAAGGGATTGTAGTGTCATTTTACTTAACTTTCATTCAAGTAGGAAATATAGGATTTTCTAGAGGAACAGGCGAACCTTTCAAAACAGAACTTACAGCTTACATCACTTTTACATATACATTTTCCACAACGCTTTACAGCTTACTCACATTACTTAAATCTTATGAACTCACCAGCTTAATTGCTGATAAACTCTTTCAAATAACTTGTATTCTCGGGAGACTATTAGACAGGTGCTCGTGCTGGGGATTCAGAAGATGGAGCATTATAGCTTCAAGTTTTGTTTTGATATTTGTTTATGAATTCTATGTTTTGTGAACACACACATTGTAAACAATTTCTTTCTAAATGAAATGTTTGTTCATTACTTGTTTGCCATATACATATCTCGTGATACTAAACATGACGTCCTCCGCCCCCGAACGTTTCCGCCGTTCCGGTTTTGGGGTGCGACAGATTGGTATCAGAGCATTGTTTAAAGTGCACTAAGTATATCAACCGATAAAAGATATACGTCTATAAATACAATGGGGCTTAAGTGCTCTAGATAATGATATATTTTAGAGTATAACTACAAGTTATAAAAATATACCTACTTGCTCATACATGTACATAATAGAACTAGGGTTACGAGGAGAACAGAACTAAAAGTATTTAAAGGTTAGGCACTGTCGTCAACCCAAACAGTTATGTAATCATAGCTAGGATCAATATAGCCTGATCAACTATATTCATTCGAGATGTGACCAACATGTGTTTGGGAATGATGTGGTGTTGCAATAGGGTTAAAACTTACCGGAACACCAGTCAAGAGAACGCCAGAACAAGTACAGTTAGAGTTAGAGTACTATGGGAGTATTTTAGTCCATATAAATAACTTATGTGATAACTTATAAGACCCTTGCAGATAGGTCTATAATCTTACAGGGTATATTCCTAAAGTTTTATATATAATCAAGATCTTATAGACATAGAATCTGTGACCAACGCTTCACTATCAATTCCTCTTAAGGAAGTAGTGTTGAGGTGGGATCAATTATTCTAAGGTCTCTTTGATCTTCAATTATATACAAACTTGTGTACCTTGTACAATTATAGGAGGATTCTGCAAGGATCAACCCATAAATTTACCTTAAAGCTCATAAGTTCTTTAGTCACTTTCATTCTCGCGCGACAAGACCAGATAGATGTAACCACTTCCTCATAGTATACAATAGAAGAGTCCAGGAGAAACAAGGACAAGTTCATGAGAAGTTTTCAACGAAGGATCAACCGGGGTAATCAAAACGTCTTACACATCACACTAATAAATATTAATCCTGTTAATTGGTCGAGCAAGTGGAAACACTGCTCACATTACATGTGTTAGGATTATTTTCTTGCATGCAGCTGGTAACAGTTATTTAGGAAACAGATATTCATTCGAGGATAGTTATTTCAAATTCATAGAGTTTATTAGGTATAGACTCATTTATGAATTGTTTCTAGAACCCTGTGGAAGTCAGGACCCGATACATCCAGAACTAGGATAACCTTGTCTTTTCATCTTTCGACTTGTGTCCGTTGCTATAGACTTATTCCGTCTCATCTTTGTTTTCTTTTAGCAAAGATGCCTCCTCGCAGATCACCCAGACACACTACTCTGTTAACTCCAATACCTTCTCCACAAATCGATGCAGCAACTCTGAACGCTACAGTGGCTGCGGCTGTGGCAACAGCCATTGCTCAATATCACCCCATCAGTACAGGTGGAGGTGAAACGCCTACTGATTCTACTCAAGGTGAGGTCCCTGTGCGCCAGGGAGAGTACTCCTACAAGGACTTCACCAGATGCCAACCATTGTCCTTTAAAGGGACTGAAGGAGTCATTGCCCTCATGCAATGGTTCGAGAAAACAGAGTCGGTTTTCGAAATCTGTTGATGCCCAGAAGGAAGCAAAGTGAAGTTTGCTGCCTGCACCTTCTCCGGCAAGGCCCTAACATGCTGGAACCGCCATGTTAATTCACTGACTCTATCAGTGGAAAACTCAATAGGTTGGGAAAACCTAAAAGAGTTAATGCGGGAAGAATAATGCCCGGTAGGCGAGATTCAAAAACTAGAACAAGAGCTGTGGGATCTCACTATGGTCGGCTCAGACATAGTGACCTACACGGACCGGTTCATCGAACTAGCAGCTCTATGCCCCGAGATGGTTACCTCGGAGAGCAAGAAGATAGAAAGCTACATTTGGGGTCTGACTGCTCCGACCCAAGGAAATGTGCTGTATTCTAACCCACCCATGTTCGATAGTGCTAAACGCCTGGCTTAGCGCCTCATCGACCATGGAGTCTGCCATGGTGTAAAAGTCCCTATTCCCGAGCCATCGAGGGAAGAGGACTACAATCAGAAGTCGGGGAACAAGAGGAAGAAACAAGACACCCCGCAAGAGCAACGAGCGAGTACTATGTACACCGCTACAAGGCCTACTGCTTCAACACCTCCCAGTCGTTATGTTGGAAACCGTCCAAAGTGTGGAAAGTGAAACTTTCACCACACCGGAGTATGCCGGGAAATGCAGTGTCTGAACTGCCACAGAAGGGGACACACAGTCCGTTACTGCAGGGATCGGCTCTACCGATCTCCCAAGTCCTCAGAGCTGAAGAAAACCAAACCTGCTATAGCTGTGGTGAGACTCGACACAATCAGAGGGACTGCCCGATAATCAGGAACTCAGGCACGGATGGACGCATTCTGATGATCACCGCAGGAGAATCTACCCCAGAGTCATCGACGAGTAGTGGTACGTTTTCAAAATAGTAATTACTTTTAAAATTTATTTATATTCATATAAGATTAAAATTTAGGGATGACACTTAAAAGTAATTATAACAACTCACATGTTGAAATAGGTCGTAATATTCAAGAGAAATAAAAGATCCTTTAGAGAAGCTATTATGGCTCACCACATACATCAGAGTTGTGCACAACTAAGATGTTGCAGACTTAGAGTGAGTGGCTCCGCTTAGGTCCCCTTTCCTTAATTGGTTGAGGATTTGAGGCAGAGATACTCAGTCGGCGGCTTGGCTCATCTTAATTATTCATACCTTGTATATGACGGGAAATGGTAGTGGTATTAGGAAGGGTTATGGTATAAAAGTATCCCTTCAGTTGATAAAGCACTTTTATTTGTATGTATGCGCACACAGCGATACGATACATAGGAGTGTTAACTTCAAATAGAAAAAAGAAAACACGAGATCAGTTACAAAGAGTACATTGTTGAACATACTAGGAGTACAGTATCGAGCATGCCAGGGATACATCATCATTTATCAGACGTTTCTTTCATTTGACCAAAACTTTGTTCAGTATAGAGTCCGTTGTTTTCTTTCGTCATGAGTTGGCGTGGTCCTCACCATACTGAATTCATATGTTTCTAATGCCTCGATCGGTAAGTTCTCGAAACTTTCATCATTCGTATCGAAATTCCGACCTGAATCAAAAATTTTATCTTTCGCATTCTAAACCACCGAAGTACTCGTGCGAGTAGTACCTTTTCCTCCGAAGCCTTATCGTCAGACGTCCGTAGACCGTCACGAAATACCACTTGTCCAGCAGACCAAGTTCGAGCACAGAGGTTATGGATGAATACAACCCACCTATTTTTATTTAGTGTATACGCGAGAGTGGTATATGATTATGATTACGCAGATCTAGTATGTGTGTTTCCGCCCTATCTCCTGTCCTCGTTGGGTTGTGGACCTGGGGCAGAGTCGCACTACCGACCGTCTAACTAACCCTAATTATATATGACTTTTATACACGAGGTAATGATAGATAGCCCAAGTATGAATCCTCTCATTAACGGAAGGGCAAAGTTTCCAAGTCTACGAGTGGATATTCTGCCAATCAAAAGAGCGCAACCCCAGTAGTAATGCTACGAGAGCTAATTTCGGGACGAAATTCCCTCTAACAGGGGGATGATGTGGCAACCCAAATTTTTTTATTTTATAAGCTCAGTCAGTCAACTCAATTGAGTGTCAAAATCATTTGTACAAAGTTCTAGCATGGTTATAGGTCATTCTTAGGAGTTTTGAGCCTAAAACACTTAAGGATTAAGTGTTAGAAAGTACCCGCTAGAACCACAGTGTAGCAAATCGAACCAAATCCCCATTTAAGTGAGTTCACGGCCACAAGACCATGAGTTTATGGCCATAAACTCATGTGGCCATAAACTCAAGAGTATATATAGCGCATTGGGTCATTTCTTCTCATTTCTTCCTTTCTTGGCCGGATTTTCTCCCAAATCCTCTCAACTATCATCCAACCTTCTTCCTTAGATCTTCAAAAGAGTGAGTATTCTATCCCTTGATTAGTTAATACATCTTATTAACTAGCTTCTTACATTGATTTCATCCATGAAAATCATGTTTGTTTAGATACTCAAGAAACACCAAGAACACACACTAGTGTTCTTGGCCAAATCGACTAGTTCAAGCTCCTATATCGTAAGCACTCTTATTATAACTTTTTGTACACTAGATTAAACATGTCTAGACCTTAGAAACATCAAGAAATAAAGGTTAGAATAGATTTTACGGCCAAGGATGTTCTTGGGCCGTAAACTCCCTTTTATGGTGCAAAGATGCCCCAAATTCCTTCCTTAAGCCTAGAGACTAGCCTACCTCTTTACCTTGATGTGTTTAGTACTCAAACAAATCAAAATACCATCACCCATAGGTGATTACGGCCGCAAACATATGTCGAAGTGGTCCATGGGCCGAAAACTCAATTTAAGGGTGTATTGGTGCCACAAACACTTCCTAAGGCTTAGACTTGAAGTTAGGATGCTTCACTATGACTTTTAGGACCCTAAACAACTCTCATAAACATAAATGGTCATGATTTTACGGTTGTAAACTCATTAGGGCCGTGAACACCCCAAAAGCTTCAAAGAAAGTGGTCTTCCTCATCCTAGGGTAAAGCTAAGGTCCCTAAAACATCTATAGCCTTCAAGCTTGCATTTATACATGAGTAACCATGAGTTTACGGACGTAAACTCCCTTGGGCCATAAACCCATGGTAGTAAACTCATGTGAGTGCCATTCTATCTTCCTTTGTTGAATCACATGTGATTCCAACACTTGGTCAAGGTCTTTCCTAGTCCCGGAAGGTGTTTCCTTTCATATAGTTGTTATAAACACTATATTCATGACAATATGTGTCATTATATATAATATAGGACTTATTGTGTCTCGGGACTTCATCCGTGGAACATCTCATCCGTACGTGCATACCCGTTTGAATCACCCACATCACGTGAGTTCATACCCCATAATGAATCTTTTAACTATTTTAAGGGGGGGAATACAATTTGAACACAATGATAATTGTGTAAATGTTTGTTATAAACATCTTTCAAAATGTTACTTATGTTATTTATAAGTTGTCAAAACATTTCCAAACTTTTTTAAAGGTTATGTTACTTTATAGTTATACAAAACTCCATTTTTAAAGTACAAGCATAGCTTAGTAGAGAAACGAGTCTTTTCAGTAACAGTCCAAGTAGAGAATTAATAAACTATTATAGGTATAGTTTTGGAGAATGCTATTCATTACTTCTAGTACAATGAAGCACACAAAGAGTCAGTCCAGTTCATGAGTCTATACTAACGCAATATGTTTACATAGATACGCTTACATGAATACGCTTACATAGATACGATATCAATATACCATAATAGAACAGAACATAGTAAGGTGCTATAGCATGGAACGTTTTCAGGATCTAACTATACCAATGAATCACAACACATTGTGATAGTTATATTGGGTATATATGATCATAGTAATGTGGATGTTAGCGGCTTGCACTCATGCAGGGGTCGCGTGTAGTTCCTAGAATCTCTTGACAATGGAGCGTTTAGCATAGGATCTAGCCATCACATTATGCCTTAACCCTCAATTAAGGAAAAATAGTACTTAAAGTAGTCACTTATTACAAATACTACAGTACTTACACTGTCAATCCGACAATTACAGAAGGATATAAAATTCCAGTGTCAATATTATTAATAGTCGTACAGTCAGGTCTTGGTAGAACGCTACCTTCAAAAGTTAGGATCATAATGCTAGCTTTATGATTCCTTAATGTATACATTATAGGATACATATATACTGTGACAACCCGAAATTTTCATTTGGTCAAACCTTAAAAGTCAACCACTTCTTATCGTGAATTAATATCATTATTACTTATTTTTAAGAAATATAAAGTTCGTTTGATGATTTTAATATTATTTTTAAGTGAACGGGTGAAAGAAAGTGTCGTCCCGGGTTTTTATTTTTGAAAATCGCAAACACTTTGAGTATTAGAATCACCCGACCAAACTTTTATGTTTTGGGTTTAGGAATCACCCAAAAATCATAAACTCATGCCTATATATGAGTTTACTCCCCAAGAAACTAGTCATTGTGTTTACTCCCCAAATAGTCAAAAGAGTAAACTCTAAAAACTCTCTCAAGTATCATCCAACATTTAATTCCAAAACTCCAATCTTGTAAGTATTCTAACCATTTCAAGTTAGTAAAACACTTAATCTAGTGTTTGTGCATCTATTCATCCATTCATTTATGTATTTTGTTTAGATTTTCCAAAACACCAAGAACACACACTAAGTGTTCTTGGCCTTTTAGCTCAAATCAAGCTTCATTATAGTAAGTACTTCCATCCTTGAGTGCTTGTAAGCTAGTATATCATTTAAACACCAAGAAAATCAGTCAAGAACACCATGCTTGAGGTGTTCACGGTCCAAGATGATGCTTGGGCCGTAAACACCATAAAGTCCCCCAAAAATTGACTTAAGTCCCATGTTTATCCCTAGTTTGAAGTTTAAGACTTACCTTAACTTAGTTAAACTTCCCATGGATGTTTTTAAGCTTTGAAAAACACCAAACACCACCATTCATAGGTGTTTACGGTCTAAGGGTATCCCAAAACCGTAAACACACAAAAATGTGTTTAAATGAGCCATTTTCCTTTCTTATCCCTAAAAGCTAACTTAGACATGTACCTAGTTGTCTTAAGGACTTGAAATAATGGCAATATCCTTTCCCATAAGGGTTTACTACCGTAAACCCAAAGGAAAATGCCCTTAGGCCGTAAACTCCTCAAAGAGGGTGTTTTGTGGCCCTAGTCCATTCCAAAGGCTAAACCACTTAGCAAGGTTGTTTCAAAGGACTTGTTGAACCTCCAAACAACACATAGTTGCAAGAAATGGAGTTTAGACCGTAAACCCTTGAGTTTACTGCCATAAACTCCTAGGGTAAAGGTCATTTAGACCGTAAACTCCCAAGGAGTTTACCCTTGGACCCCAAACACCCTAGTTTTGCCCTACTAACACTCGGATGCAATCCTTGTAAACTTTAACACTTGAAACAAAGTGTTTTCAGGTTCTAGAGTGTCCCAACTCATTTTATTAGTTATAATGAGGCTAATTAGTTATATATATGTTCATTATATGATAACTAGGCTCGTGCGTGTGTACAAGTCTTCAATTGTCACCTAGCACCGTAACCGACACTTCAATCCAATCCACTCACCACAAATGAGTTTATACCCCTTTAATTAACCTTTGAAATACTTTTAAATGTTTTAAATGCTTTTATGGGGGGGGGGAATACAAGTTGAATACTTATAGTTATTACATCAATCACATGTGATTAATAACTATAAAACCAATGATTTTATCACTGTTCAAACTGTTTATCAAACTGTTTTACTTCAAACTGCTTTACAAAACTCTTTTACTTATCAAATACTTTTATTTAAACTTTATTATACTTATTATAAATTGCATGCCCATATATGTATAGATATATAAGCAATGTTTAAAAGGCTTAGGAAGGCCATCCGCCCTATTTCCTTTTCCTCGATTTGGATGTGGTTTGGTGGGATGTCGGGTAGCCGTCCGAGGGTCGTTTCAATATTAATTACATATCATATGTGCATATATAGACATAAAAGTGCTTCCATATTCATACGTATCAGTTACATCATTAGTAAGTTACCATCGGAGTAACATAGGATCCTACTTATACTATTGCTAGATCAATGAGTCAGTTCATTCATGAGTCAGTACTTAGTACTATGAGAACATATACATTACATTACTATGAGATCATATACATTACTACTATAAGAACATATACAACTATACTAGAAGAAGAACATATACAATTATACTAGAGAAAGAACATATACAATTATACTAGAAAGAGAACATATACAACTATACTAGAAAGAGAACATATACAAAGATAGTAGAACGCGTAACAATACATTACATATACATATATACATTGACATAATTGTGATCCACTGTATCAGAGCATGCCTTAAATTTCATGGCCCGAGTTGTAGCCAGAGTCTCTTGGAGGGAGAGCTTGAGTTTGCGTATAGATCTATACTGGATTAACTATCCTACACCTTGCTGCTAGCTACAGCCGGACCTGCAGGTCTGCGAGTGCCAAACGTCATTTCTTTTTACGACCTATATTTGTCGTTGTTTATCCAGTTGATAGTATGGTACAATTAATCACATGTTACCTTAATATAAATCCGGTTTAAGGTAGTTAGTACAGTAGTAGTTCCTATAATACAACACTACAGTACTACGGTAATTTATCCTTTATATACATTTTGTGATCATTTCACTTAAACAATAATGTACAAACTATATTTTGATAATGATAGTTACACTTAGGAAAATTACACACTCTTACGATAAACGAATGTACAAAACAGTTACGCCTTGGTAGAAGGCTACTTTTAATAGAAAATATAGGTTTTTCTTAGAGACTCAAACTTTTACAAACACGTACAAACATTCACATACTTTTATCACCAATGTTTACAAACTATTGTTTATAACTATGTTCAAACGTTTTGATACAAACACTGACACTAAAATACTTATGAACTCACCAGCTTAATGCTGATAAACTCTTTCAAAATAACTTGTATTCTCAGGTCATCAGTAGACAGGTATCGAGGCCAGCTTTTCAGAAGATGGAGCGCATCCAAGACTCATCTTATTATTTTGATTCACATTATTTTTGGTGTCTATAACTGTACAGAACACGCTTGTATTAAAATTATATATCTAATGCAATGGATGATGTTGTTTGCTTGTTTACTTTTACTGTGTTATGATACTTTACATGACGTCCTCCGCCCCAGAACGTTTCCGTCGTTCTTGGTTTTCGGGTGTGACAGATTGGTATCAGAGCATTGTTTATAGTGAATTAAGTATATCAACCCATAAAAGATATACTAACTGTAAACCCATTTGGGATTAAAACACTCTGACCAAGAGTCTATACTTTAAATACTAAAATATTTAATTAAGTATACTAGTCTGCATTCATACTAAAATCAGTGTCACAATGACAAGAACAAAAGTATTACGATTGTTAAATATCACAGGTAAGCTTGGGGACGTATGGTCAGTCCTGGGAATGGCATAGCCTGATCAACTATGCTGGTCCGAGGAGTGATTAGCATATGCCCTAGAATGGTTGTGATATTTTAACAAGTCTAAAAACTTACCAACAATACCACAAATAGATCAGTAGAACCTAAACTTAGAATACTATAGGAGTATTTTGTGCTACTACGAACTACTCATATACTACATTCTTATACCTCTCTTCTCGCGTAGATCTAAATGGCTGGATTCCATCATGGCGACCCATACTTCCCAAATGAAGGCAACGCAGGATGGCTCGAAGCAGAGTCCGATGATGAGCACCAAATCCCGTTGGATGATCATCAAGCAGAAGGCTTCTCGGATGGATCTGACTCTGAGCCCGAAGTCAACAACCTACCTCCAGTAGGTCAAGCCCCAAACAACAACCCTCGACCAGCTTTTCCAGGTCCCACTCCCTTGTAGGTAAACAACTTGAATCGCTGGAGTGACAAACAGGGTCAACCCTTACCTTACTTTGGAGACCGAACCTTTTACCACGTTAGCGATGGTGGCTCTGCGGATCGAGCTCTGCCCGTCATCATCCGCAGAATAGCTCGTAATACTGAGCAAGGTCGAGCGGCCATCGACCGGGTCATGGAGATTGATGCCAACTCTAGTGTGAACACAGTCCGCATCCGCCGTCTTGAAGAAGACATGGAACGGACCCGGAGAACCAATGAATCCCTACAACAACAACTAGCTGCCTCCCGAGCTGAAGTCATGGAACTTCGAGCCCGTCAGAGGGCTCAAGAGCGACACCTTCAAGAGGTGATTCGTCAAGTGGCAGACCTCAGGGTTCGCCCGAGGAATTCCCATCGCCGTTAGAAGATGTCTAGTACATCTCTGTCTTTTGATTAAGGAATAGCCTTTAGAATATGTGCTCTAAGTAGCGATTGTCTGTAAAATATTCCTAACTTTCAGTACTCTAACTAGGAACCTAGAAACTGTCAAACTTTTCCGTATGGTATGATGTAAGGCCTAATGTTAGGTCGATTTTCCCTGAACTTATTACATCAGTAATACCAGTAATATTGAAATCTATCTAATCTATGGAAAATTTTGTACACTTGTGTTTTCCTACTATTCTTTCCTATTGTGATCTCAATTCGTACGCCCATTTAATTGTTGGACTAAGGCTGTTTAGTCCATGTGTCACTCTCACCCTACCTACGATTGATTCTTACCACTTGTTTATCTTTATAAACTTATAGCTGAAAGATGCCTCCTTGCAAATCTACCAGGAATAACCCTGCACCACCTCCACCTCCTCCTCCGCCGGTCATCGATACTGCAGCCCTGAATGCTGCCGTAGCCGCAGCAGTAGCAACTGCCATGGCTCAGTATCACTCTACTGATGCCAGCAGAGGTGGAACCCCTGTTGAATCAATTCCGGTTGAAACCCTTGTGAGCTCGAGAGAGTGCTCCTACAAGGATTTCACCAACTGAAAGCCAAAGTCCTTTCATGGGACCGGCGGAGTCATTGCCCTCTCGCAATGGTTCGAGAAGACGAAATCGGTCTTCGAAATTTGTTCATGCCCTGCAGCGAGCAAGGTTAAATATGCAGCCTGCACCTTTGAAGGAAAATCCCTGATGTGGTGGAACGGCCACGTTAAAGCTCTAACTCTCGTTGGAGCCAACGACATGGGCTGGGAAACGATGAAAGACCTCATGATTGAGGAGTACTGCCCAAGGGGCGAAATCCAGAAATTGGAACAGGAGCTTTGGAGCCTAACCATGAAGGGCACCAACATAGTCGCTTATACCGCCAGGTTCAGCGAACTGGTGGCCCTCTGCCCCAATATGGTTCCCAACGAAGGGAAAAAAGGGATGAGAATTTGGCCTGAAAACCCGAACCGAACCGAACCGAATTAGACCCGAATAAGCAATTCGATTTGGTTTTCGGGTATCTATATAAGGCTTATTCGGTTTTCGGGTTATTCGGTCCGGGTTACCCGAATAAGGGTTTATTCGGTCCAAAAGAACCGAACCAAATAAGAAAAGTCACATTTTTTTCCACTTGCACGATTGCTTATTCGGTCTTGTGTTCTATTGATCGTTACCCAAAATACCCAAGTAACGTTTAATGTTTAACTTATATACTTATAGATAGATTTTTGGGTGTTTTAGATATTAGTGTTTAATATGTTGCTTAATTATTATATCTTAAGAATGTGGTGGTTGGATTTTACATTTTATATATCAAGAATAGCTAATCCGTGTTATTTTTGTTTATCATAAGCTAAAAAAGTCATACAAAATACACTATTTATAATCACATTGTAAATGTTATTTGGGTTATTTGGGTTATTCGGGTTATTCAGCTCCTTAATCATCTTGTACATGTTATTTGGGTTATTCGGGCCGGAACCGAACCGAATCGAATAATACCCGAACCGAACCGAACCCGTATTGCTTATTTGGTTCGGTTTTCGGTTCATATAATTACCCTTATTCGGTTTTCGGTTTATTCGGGTTCGGGTCGGTTCGATTTGGTTCCGACCCGAATAACATCCCTAGGCTAGTGCCTCCATATCAGGGGAATGTCCTATCATCAAACCCCGCTACATTCGACAGTGCCAAACGACTGGCACAACGACTCATTGACCATGGAGTCAAATCCCCAACAGCAACAACAACCGTAGCCATCCCGGAACCCTCCAAACCCGCTGACACTAAGCGGAAGTTCTGGGAGGAGAAAAAGAAACAAAGGACTGCCAAAAAGCAGCAAGTTGTGGTAGTGCATGCCGCAATAACCCCTACTGCAGCTACTGCTCCGGTGAAGCAGTATGCTGGAAGTCTACCTAAGTGCAACAAATGCAATGATAGTTAGTTTTGTTTACTTCTTTTTATAGTTTATTTTAACATATTTCATTCATAATTTAGATAATTTCCATGCATATTTTCCATTTTGTTATTTTATGACTATTTCGGGTACTTTCGAATCTTGTGAGCATAATTGCAGGTTTTCGGGTCTAGCGGAGCGGGAGTGTTCGGGACATATGGGAAACGATGAGATTTGGTAGACAAAAATGATGTTAGGCTTGGTGATTGTGGAGATTATGCATGGAGTGAGCTTGATGGTTATTTGAAGGCTTGGAGAGAAATAAACTTTAAATTTGCAAGATGCGGGAGTTTATTCAAGCATACGTAGATTTTTAATCGGGAGAGTGCACGAGCTTTGGAGGATTTGGAGAGGTCAAATTGGGCTTAAAATGAAGAAAAACTTGAAGAAAATGGGCTAGGAGGTGATTGGATTCGATCTGGGCTAGTGGGATATGCTTTGGAGGCCCAAAACCTCAATGATGCTACATCCAGGGACCACCCACGTAGCAGCACGCGGGTCGCGCAACCTCCTGCAGGGGTAGTTTCGAAAATTCTTCTTTTGAGCTATTTGAGGAAGGTTGGTGCCCATCTTTTGGAGACTCTTGGACATCCGATTTTTGGAGATTCTCTCTGGAGTTTTGAAGACTTTTGAAGGCCAAGAACACTTGAAGAACATAATATTTTTACCTCTTGATTCTTGCTTAATGTTTGGTACAATTTTCTCTAACTTTGTTTCTTTGGGTTTAGCCATGCTTGGCTAAACTAATCTTGGTTGACTTTTGTTGAATCCTTTGAACTTTTGTTGAATGTTAAAGAATCCATGAACTTGTTCTTAAATCTTTATGGAAATGTTTTGTGTTTTATCATATTATCACTATTAGTATGTTTTTATTCATGAGTTTAAATGTGTTTGTGGTGATTAGTTGGCTAATTTCTTGATTAAGTAAAGGATCCTCAAATTAGCAAGCAACAAATGATTTTTGTGTTGTTTTTGCTTCACACAATTTTAAAAACATTTCCTCCAACATGGTGGTGAAAGCATTTGACCCCTCTTGGATTTGGGGAGTTTTTGGTTCTTAATGCTGGTTGACTTTCACTAATTACATGCTATTTGGAATTAGTGACTTTGACTAAGGAAATTGTTATGAGCTTCTTTAGTAATTTCAACAATTAAGAAAAGTCTAGGTAATCTCAAGCTCCTTGGATTACTATAGCCAAATTAAGGATTTAAATCAAAGTATTGCACCATTGGATTCTAATGATATGTTCATCAAAAGTCAAAGTGAGGAAACTTTAAGTCAACCATCTCTCCCTTATTGATTTTACATCAAACTCTTATTTTTGTTGCATTTGTCTATTTAAATCATAGTTAATTCTAGTTTGTTTCAAGTATTTCAAAACACCAAAACCCCCCATTTTATTTTTATTGTCATTTTACAAGTATTTTTACAAAGAGATTTTTCATAGAGTTATAAATTGAACCAATCTCCGTGGATTCGATCCCTTTACCACTATACACTATTTTAGTGTGTAATATTTAGGGTTATTATTTGTGTTGGCCTCGACAACCACCAAATTTTTGGCGCCGTTGCCGGGGATTGGTTTTGATTTAATCAGTTTGTTTCTCTATGCCTAGATCTCATTGTGCAGGTACTCTAATTTAAAATCCAGAAATTAAAAAAAATAAAAAGAGTATGGTTCGGAAATGAATACTACTTGCACCGAAGACCAACTTTCTGAGCTAGCTCAGTTAGTTATGATGATTGAAAGTGACCAAAGTGTGCAACCCACACCTCTTCTTTGCGATTTTTGTGCCCAAAATGGACATCATTCCAACACGTGTCCATATTTACAAGGAGAATGGGAAGAAGTGCAAGATAAGGGAAGCTACTACCGGTCAAACCAATGGAGTTATGATCAACCTCAACATGATCAATGGTGGGACAACAACTAAGTTTGGGGAAATAACCATTACCAAAACCCATACCAAACATGGGGAAATAACCAATACCAACCAACTCCACTGTTCCAAGAACCCTATCCTTACCCTCCTCAACAAACTGAAACGCCAAGCATGTCCTTAGAGGACATTGTGAAAAGCATTGCCACTTCTCCCCAAATTTTCCAGGAAACAACTCAAGCTAGCCTCAAAAGCTTAGAGCAACAAATAACACAAATTTCTCAATCATTGAGTATAGTGGAATCTCAACACAAATTACCATCTGAAGAGAGCCCATGTCATAACGCATGTTGCATTCCTTTGAAAGATGAGAAAACTTTTGATGCCCCAAGAGTGTTATATGAAGAAGAGGAAGAAGAAGTAGAAGTGGAAGAAGTTGTCAAAGAGGAAGAAGAAATTAAGAATGTTGTCAATGAAACTGTAAAGGAAGTAATAGGGGTTAACGAAGGAGAGGTTAAGTCACCCACTACCATTGAGAAACTAACTCCAGTGGTAGACCAACCACAAGAGCCACAAACGATAAATTTGTCGGACTCTTCAAAGGTTACCTATCCCGAGAAAGAAGACGCCCAACCGGTCACCTACTCAACCACCATGTCAAATAGGGAAGAGTTGGTCACCTTACGGAACAAGTACGAGAGAGAATATGGTTGGATGATTTCTATTATCAAAGGTCTAAGTCCGGTATGGTTCTCCCGTAAAAAGAAAGTCAAATACAAGAAAAGAGTCCCAATGGAGGTGTGGAAATTAAAAAATGTAGACACGGGGAAAATTTGCAAGGTTAATGGACATCGATTGAAGCCATTCAATGAAGGTTTTGATTCAAATGTACAAGATGTCGTCCATTTGGACGCCCCAAAGTGTTAAAGTGAAGTTTGGAGGCGTCTCGCCAAAGACGTTAAAGAAGGGCATTTTTGGAAAGCATTGTGTTTTTGTGTTTTTAATTTGAACAAAATGAGTTTTGAAGATGTTTTTGGGATTCAAAATAGTTGTTTTTTGAATGAATCAAGAGTTTCTAGGTGTTTGGGGTTGTCCGAAGCAAGAACGGGTGAAAATCAAAGAAAAATGAAGCGAAAATGAAGATCAAGATCAGCGGGTTGCGCGACCCGCGTGCTGTTGCGCGGGTGGGTTGCGCGGCCAGGTATGATGAAGCGACATTGGCCCAAGACTTAACTTCAAGGTCTGCGCGACCCGCGTGATACTCTGCGCGACCCGCGCACTGTGCTGGGCAATTTGGGCTATTTTTGGCTATTATTTGACCAGGTGTTGACCAAAGGTTTTAATGAGTTGACCTTTTGACTTTTCTTGACCAACATTGACCGAAATTGACCCTTTTTGACCCATAAATTAAAACGTTCAGCTTCCCTTCTTCTTCATTTAATCATCTTGACCTCCCACTCCATTCCTCTCATATAACCTTCCAGCACCCACCTCGCCAGAAAATTCAAGATTGTCGGAGTTCTACAGGTCGTAATTTCACGAAACCACCGCCACAAACATCTCTCGTCATCCAATCCTCCGATTTAGGTCATTTTTGCCCTTACCTTAAGCATTGAGGACAATGCTTGTTCTTAAGCTTGGGGTGGGGCATTTCATTTTCCTTTTATATTTTTTTTCATGCATTTTTAATTAGGTTGCATAACATTTTAGATTTAAGCTAATTTTCATTCATTTTTTTAAAATCCAAAAAGATTTTATTTTTTTTTCTTTTTCACCTTTAATATTTTTGCATAACATTTAGCTTAGGCATTAACATTCATGCATTTTTTTGTCTGTTTATTCTCACCCCTGGATGCCATGGAATAGGTTCACAGTTATTGTATCATTATTGGTCCAGGATCTTGTTGCTATCTCACCCATCGAACCGAGACCACTAGCTGCAGTTAGGGATTTCATACTTGGGATCAGATGCTGGTAGCTTAAAGGGGTAAGTGATCATGGCCAGGTAGTTTTCATGAAAAATTATGCATACAATACTAATGACTGTAGGATATACTATAGCAATGGATGTTTTAGCCTTGCGGTCACTACCGCCGAGAAGATCACACTTGATCATGTTTGAACCGTTAGGATGAAGCACTAATGCTTGTCCCCGAGTAGAATCCATATCCGATCTCTTTACATCACCATATCTTTTTGCGATTTTCTTAGGATTTTAGAGAAGTCTTTTAGTCCGCATGTGGACATTTTCATTATTTTTGAAAAAAAATCACAAATTTGAAGAGGAGCTTACATTATATCTTTATGCTCCAGACATGGTCATTTTCTCGCTTAGTCCATTCGGATTATATTACTACCCTTTCGGTTCCACTTACACACTTTAGGAACCAAATTTTGAGTCAAAGGGTTTCTTGTTAAAAATTCCGATTGTTAGTATATTACCTTCATGTATGCGTTATCATATTGATACCTCCAAAAAAAAAAACAAAAACAAAAAAAATAATACAAAAAAAATACAAAAAAATAAAATAAAAATCCAAGCGGCGATTATCTTAGATGGGCGACCGGTTCAATTATTGAACAAATTTTCCAATATTTTGGTCACCCAACGTTTGATATTCATTTATTTAGGTATGTTTTATTGTATATAGATCGAGTTGTTTTTTGCAAATTGGTGATGCTAGGGAGACTGTCGAGTCAGATACTACGGGAGGTTTGGGCCAACACCAAGTGATCCGATTCCTACAACGGTGCCCGAACGATTAAACCTAGTTACACATGAGAGAAACCGGAAAACGTGAGATCAGAGTGTACATTTAAAGAAGAGCTCCACCCGAGCCCATCCAGCTGCTTTCTCCCTACTACAGATATTCTTCATTGTATGCATGTTCCATTGAGGCTGCAACTGCTCATCCCTCCTTACTCACCTAAAGGAGTTATCCTGGCTGTGGTTTATGGCACCATTGTCATCGGATGAAAAATTCATGAGGTAATAGCAGGATCAATTTTGACCATGTTGACTAACGGTGATCAGGTTCTGCGGCTGTATCCATTCTTTTTATTTTCTCTAGGATAGTTCATATCCCAAGTTCATTTTAGTCTTGTCTTACTTGAGGACAAGTAAGGTTTAAGCTTGGGGTGATTTGATAGTTAGTTTTGTTTACTTCTTTTTATAGTTTATTTTAGCATATTTCATTCATAATTTAGATAATTTCAATGCATATTTTCCATTTTGTTATTTTATGACTATTTCGGGTACTTTCGAATCTTGTGAGCATAATTGCAGGTTTTTGGGTCTAGCGGAGCGGGAGTGTTCGGGACGTATGGGAAGCGATGAGATTTGGTAGACAAAAATGATGTTAGGCTTGGTGATTGTGGAGATTATGCATGGAGCGAGCTTGATGGTTATTTGAAGGCTTGGAGAGAAATAAACTTTAAATTTGCAAGATGCGGAAGTTTATTCAAGCATACGTAGATTTTTAATCGGGAGAGTGCACGAGCTTTGGAGGATTTGGAGAGGTCAAATTGGGCTTAAAATGAAGAAAAACTTGAAGAAAATGGGCTAGGAGGTGATTGGATTCGATCTGGGCTAGTGGGATATGCTTTGGAGGCCCAAAACCTCAATGATGCTACATCCAGGGACCACCCGCGCAGCAGCACGCGGGTCGCGCAACCTCCTGCAGGGGTAGTTTCGGAAATTCTTCTTTTGAGCTATTTGAGGAAGGTTGGTGCCCATCTTTTGGAGACTCTTGGACATCCGATTTTTGGAGATTCTGTCACACCCCCAAACCTGAACGGCGGAAACGTTCGGGGGCGGATGACTTCATGTGGTAACGTAACAAATGAATACATAGTAAAGAAAGCAATACAACCATCATATATATAATTGAAAGTTTATATTTGTCAAAAGTTACATGTTCAAAACTCAATTACAATATGATGTCAAAATACGAGATTAAACTGGCGCCGCAGCATCCCTTCATCAAAAGCGTAATGAATACCTGAAATTACTGATTTCCTGGGACATACAAGTAATTTTGAAAGAGTAGATCAGCATTTAAGCTGGTGAATTTCATAAGTATTTAAGTGACAATGTTTGAATGAAATGAAATGTTTTATCTTTGTTTGTTTGTGTTTAGAAAATCCTATATTTTCTACTAGTATAAAAGTAGCCTTCACTCAAGACCAATGTTTGTTTCCAAAATGTATGTAAGTGTAAAATAACCAATGAGTTTGAAAACTTTGTAAATCAATGCATTTTTAATACCCCATGTGAGTTTTATAACCATACTATTGACTCGGAATGCCTATACACAACGTTCTTCAGGCGTTGGAATGTTATGACGTTTGTCACCCCAAACGGTGGACTGCAGCTAACAGTCAGGGCGCGGGTTGTCAAGCCCGTATAGATCTATACACAAACACCATGCTCCTCCTCCAAGGGATTCTGGTATATAATACAGGACTTGAAATGTGTACTCGAACGTACATGAAGTTAGTGTCTCACAAAACCGTGGTATAAAAACAGATCTACTTGTTAAAATGTTATGTTTGTTCTTGTATACGAAAGTAAACTTCTTGAAATTCGTGTTTCTAATACATAAGAGTTAGAAATCTATTCGTAAAACTATACCTATTATAGTTTTCAAAAAGTGTGTCTTGTTTGTTTAGAAATACCTAGAAAAAAAGAATCACATGTTTATGAAAGCATAGATTTTTGGTGTAGAGTCTAAGATAGACAAGAATAATCTAAGAAAAGTTTAGTTTATACATGCATTACAACAAATTTATATTTCAAAAGATAGAATGCTATTTTAACATATTATATATATATATATATATATATATATATATATATATATATATATATATATATATATATATATATATATATATATATATATAAGTTCCTTAAAGGTTTATAAATCGCATGTGATTTGGATATATATAACAGCATATAAAAGAGTTTCTTTATGTAACACACGATAATACTCGTGTGTTTTACTTGTAATCCCCCCCCCCCCTTGAAAGCATATAAAAGCATTTAGAATATTTAAAAAGGTTGATTAAGGGGTATGAAACTCACTTGAAAGTTTGAAGATAACGAGATGGAAAACCGGGCAGAGTTTCGTCTCGGGAAACGGATTTTCCTCGGGATTCTCGGGAATCTCGGGAGTCTCGGGAGAGTAGAACCTTCCTTCGGAACTTGAGTGTGAAAATCGGGGCTTCGGGAGGGCTTCGGGAGCTTAACCGCAGAGTTTCAGCACGAGAGAGGGAAGAATGGAGCACCTAAACCCGGCACCCCAAGAGTTCTATTTATAGGGAGTATTTTTGAGTGCCACGTCGTGGCTAGGGTTGGCCACGTCGTGGAGAGCAAGCCTATCCTCTTCCATGGATTGGACGCCCTCAGTCACCTGCCGGGTCGCGGCAAAATATTGCCACGTCGTGGGGAGGCCTGACAGCCTCGGATTTTGGACCCCGAACTTGTAAAATCCATAACTTTCGCGTACGAGCTCCGTTTTCGACGTTCTTTATATGCACGCGTAGATAAAAATATGATCTACAACTTTCATTTAGACTTCATCGGCAAATTTTGACTTTATTTTTAATTATTTATTTTTAACGGACCGGGACACGAAAAGTCCGTATAAAATCCATAACTTCTTCGTCCGATGTCCGTTTTCGTCAGACTTTTCGCTGTTGCGCTACTAATGTTGAGACCTTCGACTCTCATTTAGGTTGTTTTGGTCAAAAGTCTCTCGAGCTCTATTTCGAGTTTTTAGCTGTCTACTGTTATATTCGGATCTTGGAAAAATCATAACTTCCTCATACGAAGTCAGATTTGGGCGCTCTTTTTGTGTACGCTCACGGTTTAATGTTATCTATAACTTTCATTTAGGTACCTAAGGCTAAATGCTATCGTATTGAAACTTCGCGTTTTCCGTTTAATCGGTGTTGTCGGTTTTGTCGGAAATCTTAGAATGGTCATAACTTCTTCGTTGTAACTCGGATTTTAGTGTTCTTAGTATTTATGTAAACCTTGACACAATGTCTAACATAATAGATATTCTTATAAGGATTTTTTTTACATATTTCATCTTCGAAGTTAATTTCATTATTTCAAAAGTAGTTACAATACTTGACTTTTTAGGTCATTACAAAGAGTTGAAATATCGGGTTGTCACATCATCCCCCCGCTAGAGGGAATTTCGTCCCGAAATTTAAATTAGTAAAGATATTAGTGAACATGAAAGAGATGAGGGTACTTTTGTTTCATCTGATCTTCGCGTTCCCATGTGAATTCAGGTCCCCGCTTGGCGTTCCAGCGAACCTTCACGATGGGTATGCGACTTTGTTTTGTTTGTTTGACCTCTCAGTCCATGATTTCTACTGGTTCTTCCACAAAGTTGAGGCTCTCGTTGATCTCGATCTTGTCGAGTGGAATAACAAGAGTCTCGTCGGACAGACACTTTTTCAAGTTTGAGACGTGGAAGGTTGGATGGATGTTACTAAGTTCGCGCGGCAGGTTAAGCTTGTAAGCCACAGGGCCGATTCTGGCAAGGATCTCGAAAGGCCCTATGTATCTTGGATTTAGTTTCCCACGCTTTCCAAAGCGTATTAAACCCTTCCACGGTGAGACCTTTAATAAGACGTGGTCTCCTACCTGGATTTCCAAAGGTTTCCTCCTTTGGTCATCATAGCTTTTCTGTCGGTCTCTAGAGGCTTTCAATCGTTCACGAATCTGAACGATCTTCTCTGTCGTTTCTCGTATGATTTCCGGACCGGTGAGAGTGCTTTCAGGAACTCTTCCTCTAGCTAACTGGGTATCGCCAACTTCAGTCCAGCACAGAGGGGATCTGCACTTTCGACCATAGAGGGCTTCAAACGGAGCAGCCTTTATGGTTGTATGATAACTATTGTTGTATGAAAATTCGACAAGGGGTAAATGGATATCCCATGCCTTTCCAAAGTCAATCACACAAGCTCTCAGCATATCTTCTAAAGTTTGTATTGTTCTCTCACTTTGTCCGTCTGTTTGTGGGTGGTAGGCTGTACTCACGTCTAGCCTAGTTCCCAGGGAACTTTGTAGTGACTGCCAGAATCTTGAAGTGAATCTACTATCTCGATCGGAGATAATGGATATCGGAACACCATGCAGTCGCACTACTTCCCTTAAGTAAGTTATTGTAAGCTTCTCCATTTTGTCAGTCTCCTTGATGGGTAGGAAATGCGCGGATTTGGTCAATCTGTCGACAATGACCCATATGGTATCGAGTCCACTTGTCGTCTTGGGTAACTTGGTTATGAAGTCCATAGTAATCCGCTCCCATTTCCATTCTGGTATCTCTGGTTGTTGTAGTAATCCTGACGGTTTCTGATACTCGACCTTAACCTTAGCGCAAGTAAGACATTTACGCACGAAGGTAGCAATTTCTGCTTTCATGTTAGGCCACCAGTACAGCTTCTTAAGATCCAGATACATTTTATCTGAACCCGGGTGAACGGAATATCTTGAGTTGTGAGCCTCGGTCATGACTATGTTTCTGAAACCACCATGTTTCGGGGTCCAGATTCGGTCCATGAGATAGTAGGCTCCGCCACCCTTGACTTCTAGATTCTTCTCCATTCTTCGCAGGGATTCACCCGCCACATTTTCAGGTTGCAAAGCTTCCATTTGTGCTTCCTTAATTTGTGTGGATAAGTGGGAATGGATAGTCATGGTCAAAGATTTGACCCTCCGACCAGTGTATTCCTTTCGACTGAGGGCGTCGGCTACTACGTTGGCCTTGCCAGGGTGATAACGAATTTCGCATTCGTAGTCATTCAGTAACTCAACCCATCGTCGTTGTCGCATGTTGAGTTCCTTTTTATCGAAAATGTGTTGAAGGCTCTTGTGATCGGTGAAAATAGTACTCTTTGTTCCGTATAAGTAGTGCCTCCAGATCTTCAGAGCAAATACCACTGCTCCTAACTCGAGATCGTGTGTCGTATAGCTCACTTCGTGTGTCTTAAGCTGTCGGGAGGCATAAGCGATAACCTTCCCTCTCTGCATAAGAACACAACCAAGTCCTTGATTTGACGCATCACAATACACTACGAAGTCTTCTATCCCTTCGGGGAGGGATAGTATTGGTGCGGTGCACAAGGCCTGCTTTAGTGTCTGGAATGCCTTCTCTTGTTTCGCTTCCCAGTCAAAGGCCACACCTTTCTGGGTTAATGTAGTAAGAGGTTTCGCAATGCTCAAAAAGTTCTTTATGAATCTGCGATAATAGCCAGCTAGACCTAGAAATTGACGAATTTCTATAGGTGTCTTTGGTGCCGACCAGTTCTCAATAGCCTTAATTTTGGAGGGGTCCATGTGTATACCTTTCTCGCTAACAACGTGGCCTAAAAATTCGACTCTTCGAATCCAAAATTCGCATTTAGAGAACTTCGCATAGAGTTTCTCCGTTCGCAGTGTTTCTAGGACTTTTCGTAGGTGCTGACTATGCTCTTCCTCACTTCGCAAGTAGATAAGTATATCATCGATAAAGATGATGACGAACTGATCCAAGTAAGGGCGGCATACCCTATTCATTAGGTCCATAAATACTGCTGGTGCATTGGTTAATCCGAACGGCATCACTACAAATTCGTAGTGTCCATAACGAGTTCGGAAAGCTGTCTTTGGAATGTCCCCCTCTAGAACTCGTAATTGGTGATATCCGGATCGTAGGTCTATCTTTGAGAAGTAGTTCGCTCCTTAAAGTTGATCGAATAGGTCGTCAATGCGGGGTAGAGGATAGCGGTTCTTGACAGTAAGTTTGTTCAGCTCTCTGTAGTCGATGCACATATGGAACGATCCGTCTTTCTTCTTCACAAACAAGACTGGTGCTCCCCAAGGTGAGAAACTTGGTCTTATGAATCCTTTTTGAAGGAGTTCATTAAGTTGACTGGAAAGTTCCTGTATCTCTGCTGGTGCGAGACGGTAAGGCGACTTCGCTACTGGGGTAGCTCCAGGAACTAAGTCGATTCTGAACTCGACTTGGCGTTGCGGTGGTAATCCTGGTAGTTCTTCTTGAAAGATATCGGGAAAGTCGCGCACTACCGAGATGCTCTTGATGTCCTTCAGTTCTTGACTTGTATCAACGATGTGTGCTAGGAATGCTCGACAATCCTTCCGCAAGCACTTTCGAGCTTGGATGCATGAAATGATGCGAAGGTTTGTACTAGATTTGTCGTCGTAGATAACTAATGTTTCGTTGTTAGGGAGGTTAAGACGGACTGCTTTCTCAAAGCACATGATGTCGGCGCGAAGAAGACTCAACCAATCCATGCCGACTATGACGTCGAAACTTTTAATTTGGACCGGCATGAGATTGATTGGGAAAGAATGGCCGTCTAATGTTAACGTATAGCCCATGTATATGCAATTAGTGTTTTCGGTTTTTCCATTGGCCATCTCTACAGTGAATGATTTTTCTAACTTGCTAGGTTTAGGTTTAAGTAAATGAATAAAGTTTTGACTCACGAAGCTTCTCTCCGCTCCACTATCGAATAATATGCATGCGTATGAATTATCGAGAAGGAACGTACCAGCAACTATAGTTGGGTCAGCTACAGCTTTGTCGTGGCCTATTGCCAAAACTCGTCCCACACCTCCGGTGCCTGCTGCCTTAGGACAGTTCCTCTTGTAGTGGCCCACCTCACCACAACCATAGCAAGTCTGCCCTACACCCGCACCGGGAACTTGAGTGATCAGCTTTGCGGGTTCCTTGCAGAAACGGGTTGTGTGTCCTTTCCTCTTGCAGTTGGCGCACTGCATTTCTCGACAAGGTCCATGGTGGTGGTAATTGCCTTTGGTGCACTTTGAGAGGTTACCTATATAAGGCTTTGTTGGGTAGGTATTTGTAGGAGCTGTAGTAGGTACAGTGGCAGCATTCACTGAAACCAGTTGTTTCTTTGCGGATTCTTGGGAAGACCCACCCTTCCCTTTATTCCACATCCTCTTCTTGCTATAGTTGTTGTTGTTGTTGTAGTTGTTGTTGTTGTTGTTGTTGTTGTTTCCTTTCTGTGGTTCTGGTACATGAGTGGTTGAGTTCTGATGACCTCCGTAGTCAATCAGAGATTGTGCCAGTTCCTTAGCACTTTCAAAGGTGTCAGGTTTGGAAGCTAACACGCTTGATCGAAGTTGGGGCGTTAGTCCCCAGATGTACCTTTCTATCTTTTTGCTCTCTGGAGCAATCATATCTGGACAAAGAATTGCCAGCTCGCAGAATCTGTTGGTATAAGTAGTGATGTCGGTACCAACCATTCCGAGAGTCCATAGCTCGTGTTCAAGCTTTTGAATCCCTCCCCGTGGGCAGTATTCTCTCATCATCATGGCTTTCAGGCTCTCCCAGCTTATGGAGTTTGCTACGATTAGGGTAAGTACTTTAACGTGGCCATTCCACCAGGTCAAAGCTTTATCAATAAAGGTGAAAGTTGCAAATTTGACTTTGCTGTGCTCGGGACAAGAGCAGATTTCAAAGACTGCCTCCATCCTTTCAATCCACTGCCTCAGGGCCATCACACCACCAGTTCCATAAAATATCCGGGGCTTGGCATTAGTAAGTCCTTATAGGTACATTCTCGCGGTGGTCCATGACTCTTGCCATGGTTGGATGGGTGTGTGCCAGATCCCGAGCCATTAGTACTCGTGTTATTGATCTGTGACATGGCAGCTGCCACCGTTGCGGTGACTGCTGCTTGAAACATAACAGCATCAAATTGAGATGGTGGAGGTGGTGGTGGTACTGGTGCTTCTTCACCGTTGTTTCGCCTTGGGTTTCTACGTGGAGGCATCCTTCAACTATAGTTTGAAAAGACAAGGATAAGAATTTCATAGAATGGAAAATGTATGTGTCTCATGAACTAAATCGCTATAGTTCAACAACAGATGATAGTATGAGTCTTAAAATGGAAGAATGAAAGTTATTTGTAAGACTGAAGGTATGAAACAAGTATTTGGTTTCCCAAAGACCATTCAAGGTTTGAACGAAATACTTAACATAGTAGTAATAGTGTCACTTATATTAATATAAAAGTTGTTACAATGATCATGAAAAATTTGACCCCCATAAGGGTCTCCGATTACAAAGTTCGAGAAATTTAAAGACTTTTAGCCGAGGTCCTAAGCTATAACAAAATTTGAGTCCTTGACAAGCACTACTTGCGTCGAAGATTGCGCTTGGAGCTTGACTCCGCATCTGATTGCTTTGACTCCATTAGACGCCTATCGAAAGCGGCTTGTTGTTCCATCAGTTCAGCGAGGGCTGCAATCATTTGCGCTTTAAATGCTTCGGTTTGGAATTGACCGTTGTCTTGCATCTTGTCCAGCCTACGGATGTCAGAAGTGTGAACCTGCACTTCCATGTTGATATCCCGGAGTCGACTAGCTTGAACTCCAGACTGATAGGACTGATTGGCTAACTTACCCACCATTACCGGGAGTGCTCGATCAGCCGAACCTTCGCCGCGGACATCATAGAAGTCCCGGCACATGCCGTAGGGAGGGCGTAGGTTTTGCTGTTGGCTCCAATGGTGGAGGTGACTTCCCCAGATGGGAGTCGGTCCTTGAAAGTTCCTTACGAAGACGGGAGGTTGAATGGGTGGTGGATCGATAACTTCCGGCTCTGAGTCGGTACCGGAGTCATCACCCACTTCTATGGGTTCCTCGTCCTCTTCAGGATCATCTTCGATCCATCCTCCGTTGCCTTGGTTGGGAAAGTAGGGGTCGCCAGGGTGGTGAAATCCAGCCATTTGACTGTACGAGAAATAGGGTTATAAGAATTGAATAAAGTTGGAACATGTAAAACGTCTAAGTTAAACTAGTTTAGATCGCAAATACTCCTATAGTATTTTAAATTTTTTTTTGTTTGATTCTTGTAATGGTTTGGTAAGTTTTGACTTGTTGCTTACTACGATCATTCCTCGATATACGTTGGTCCAATCTCGGGCAAATATAGTTGATCACACTATATTTGTCCCAAATCAGATTACATATATCGAGTCTTAATCGTAGTGTCAACTTGTCTAAATACTTGTTGTATAGTTAGATATCATGAAAATAATTTGTTGTATGCATGTAATTGTACTTAAATGAACTATCAATTTAAGTTGAACGAAATGCTGCTTAAGCGTAAAAAGAAAATTTGTTTTGTTAGAGAGTATTAGTCCCTTAAGCATTTATAGTTTGTATATCTAATGTGGTTCGATATACTTAGTTCACTATAAACATTGCTCTGATACCAATCTGTCACACCCCCAAACCTGAACGGCGGAAACGTTCGGGGGCGGATGACTTCATGTGGTAACGTAACAAATGAATACATAGTAAAGAAAGCAATACAACCATCATATATATAATTGAAAGTTTACATTTGTCAAAAGTTACATGTTCAAAACTCAATTACAATATGATGTCAAAATACGAGATTAAACTGGCGCCGCAGCATCCCTTCATCAAAAGCGTAATGAATACCTGAAATTACTGATTTCCTGGGACATACAAGTAATTTTGAAAGAGTAGATCAGCATTTAAGCTGGTGAATTTCATAAGTATTTAAGTGACAATGTTTGAATGAAATGAAATGTTTTATCTTTGTTTGTTTGTGTTTAGAAAATCCTATATTTTCTACTAGTATAAAAGTAGCCTTCACTCAAGACCAATGTTTGTTTCCAAAATGTATGTAAGTGTAAAATAACCAATGAGTTTGAAAACCTTGTAAATCAATGCATTTTTAATACCCCATGTGAGTTTTATAACCATACTATTGACTCGGAATGCCTATACACAACGTTCTTCAGGCGTTGGAATGTTATGACGTTTGTCACCCCAAACGGTGGACTGCAGCTAACAGTCAGGGCGCGGGTTGTCAAGCCCGTATAGATCTATACACAAACACCATGCTCCCCCTCCAAGGGATTTTGGTATATAATATAGACTTGAAATGTGTACTCGAACGTACATGAAGTTAGTGTCTCACAAAACCGTGGTATAAAAACAGATCTACTTGTTAAAATGTTACGTTTGTTCTTGTATACGAAAGTAAACTTCTTGAAATTCGTGTTTCTAGTACATAAGAGTTAGAAATCTGTTCGTAAAACTATACCTATTATAGTTTTTAAAAAGTGTGTCTTGTTTGTTTAGAAATACCTAGAAAAAAAGAATCACATGTTTATGAAAGCATAGATTTTTGGTGTAGAGTCTAAGATAGACAAGAATAATCTAAGAAAAGTTTAGTTTATACATGCATTACAACAAATTTATATTTCAAAAGATAGAATGCTATTTTAACATATTATATATATATATATATATATATATATATATATATATATATATATATATATATATATATATATATATATATATATATATATATAAGTTCCTTAAAGGTTTATAAATCACATGTGATTTGGATATATATAACAGCATATAAAAGAGTTTCTTTATGTAACACACGATAATACTCGTGTGTTTTACTTGTAATCCCCCCCCCCCTAGAAAGCATATAAAAGCATTTAGAATATTTAAAAAGGTTGATTAAGGGGTATGAAACTCACTTGAAAGTTTGAAGATAACGAGATGGAAAACCGGGCAGAGTTTCGTCTCGGGAAACGGATTTTCCTCGGGATTCTCGGGAATCTCGGGAGTCTCGGGAGAGTAGAACCTTCCTTCGGAACTTGAGTGTGAAAACCGGGGCTTCGGGAGGGCTTCGGGAGCTTAACCGCAGAGTTTCAGCACGAGAGAGGGAAGAATGGAGCACCTAAACCCGGCACCCCAAGAGTTCTATTTATAGGGAGTATTTTTGAGTGCCACGTCGTGGCTAGGGTTGGCCACGTCGTGGAGAGCAAGCCTATCCTCTTCCATGGATTGGACGCCCTCAGTCACCTGCCGGGTCGCGGCAAAACATTGCCACGTCGTGGGGAGGCCTGACAGCCTCGGATTTTGGACCCCGAACTTGTAAAATCCATAACTTTCGCGTACGAGCTCCGTTTTCGACGTTCTTTATATGCACGCGTAGCTAAAAATATGATCTACAACTTTCATTTAGACTTCATCGGCAAATTTTGAGTTTATTTTTAATTATTTATTTTTAACGGACCGGGACACGAAAAGTCCGTATAAAATCCATAACTTCTTCGTCCGATGTCCGTTTTCGTCAGACTTTTCGCTGTTGCGCTACTAATGTTGAGACCTTCGACTCTCATTTAGGTTGTTTTGGTCAAAAGTCTCTCGAGCTCTATTTCGAGTTTTTAGCTGTCTACTGTTATATTCGGATCTTGGAAAAATCATAACTTCCTCATACGAAGTCAGATTTGGGCGCTCTTTTTGTGTACGCTCACGGTTTAGTGTTATCTATAACTTTCATTTAGGTACCTAAGGCTAAATGCTATCGTATTGAAACTTCGCGTTTTCCGTTTAATCGGTGTTGTCGGTTTTGTCGGAAATCTTAGAATGGTCATAACTTCTTCGTTGTAACTCGGATTTTAGTGTTCTTAGTATTTATGTAAACCTTGACACAATGTCTAACATAATAGATATTCTTATAAGGATTTTTTTTACATATTTCATCTTCGAAGTTAATTTCATTATTTCAAAAGTAGTTACAATACTTGACTTTTTAGGTCATTACAAAGAGTTGAAATATCGGGTTGTCACATCATCCCCCCGCTAGAGGGAATTTCGTCCCGAAATTTAAATTAGTAAAGATATTAGTGAACATGAAAGAGATGAGGGTACTTTTGTTTCATCTGATCTTCGCGTTCCCATGTGAATTAAGGTCCCCGCTTGGCGTTCCAGCGAACCTTCACGATGGGTATGCGACTTTGTTTTGTTTGTTTGACCTCTCAGTCCATGATTTCTACTGGTTCTTCCACAAAGTTGAGGCTCTCGTTGATCTCGATCTTGTCGAGTGGAATAACAAGAGTCTCATCGGACAGACACTTTTTCAAGTTTGAGACGTGGAAGGTTGGATGGATGTTACTAAGTTCGCGCGGCAGGTTAAGCTTGTAAGCCACAGGGCCGATTCTGGCAAGGATCTCGAAAGGCCCTATGTATCTTGGATTTAGTTTCCCACGCTTTCCAAAGCGTATTAAACCCTTCCACGGTGAGACCTTTAATAAGACGTGGTCTCCTACCTGGATTTCCAAAGGTTTCCTCCTTTGGTCATCATAGCTTTTCTGTCGGTCTCTAGAGGCTTTCAATCGTTCACGAATCTGAACGATCTTCTCTGTCGTTTCTCGTATGATTTCCGGACCGGTGAGAGTGCTTTCAGGAACTCTTCCTCTAGCTAACTGGGTATCGCCAACTTCAGTCCAGCACAGAGGGGATCTGCACTTTCGACCATAGAGGGCTTCAAACGGAGCAGCCTTTATGGTTGTATGATAACTATTGCTGTATGAAAATTCGACAAGGGGTAAATGGATATCCCATGCCTTTCCAAAGTCAATCACACAGGCTCTCAGCATATCTTCTAAAGTTTGTATTGTTCTCTCACTTTGTCCGTCTGTTTGTGGGTGGTAGGCTGTACTCACGTCTAGCCTAGTTCCCAGGGAACTTTGTAGTGACTGCCAGAATCTTGAAGTGAATCTACTATCTCGATCGGAGATAATGGATATCGGAACACCATGCAGTCGCACTACTTCCCTTAAGTAAGTTATTGTAAGCTTCTCCATTTTGTCAGTCTCCTTGATGGGTAGGAAATGCGCGGATTTGGTCAATCTGTCGACAATGACCCATATGGTATCGAGTCCACTTGTCGTCTTGGGTAACTTGGTTATGAAGTCCATAGTAATCCGCTCCCATTTCCATTCTGGTATCTCTGGTTGTTGTAGTAATCCTGACGGTTTCTGATACTCGACCTTAACCTTAGCGCAAGTAAGACATTTACGCACGAAGGTAGCAATTTCTGCTTTCATGTTAGGCCACCAGTACAGCTTCTTAAGATCCAGATACATTTTATCTGAACCCGGGTGAACGGAATATCTTGAGTTGTGAGCCTCGGTCATGACTATGTTTCTGAAACCACCATGTTTCGGGGTCCAGATTCGGTCCATGAGATAGTAGGCTCCGCCACCCTTGACTTCTAGATTCTTCTCCATTCCTCGCAGGGATTCACCCGCCACATTTTCAGGTTGCAAAGCTTCCATTTGTGCTTCCTTAATTTGTGTGGATAAGTGGGAATGGATAGTCATGGTCAAAGATTTGACCCTCCGACCAGTGTATTCCTTTCGACTGAGGGCGTCGGCTACTACGTTGGCCTTGCCAGGATGATAACGAATTTCGCATTCGTAGTCATTCAGTAACTCAACCCATCGTCGTTGTCGCATGTTGAGTTCCTTTTGATCGAAAATGTGTTGAAGGCTCTTGTGATCGGTGAAAATAGTACTCTTTGTTCCGTATAAGTAGTGCCTCCAGATCTTCAGAGCAAATACCACTGCTCCTAACTCGAGATCGTGTGTCGTATAGCTCACTTCGTGTGTCTTAAGCTGTCGGGAGGCATAAGCGATAACCTTCCCTCTCTGCATAAGAACACAACCAAGTCCTTGATTTGACGCATCGCAATACACTACGAAGTCTTCTATCCCTTCGGTGAGGGATAGTATTGGTGCGGTGCACAAGGCCTGCTTTAGTGTCTGGAATGCCTTCTCTTGTTTCGCTTCCCAGTCAAAGGCCACACCTTTCTGGGTTAATGTAGTAAGAGGTTTCGCAATGCTCAAAAAGTTCTTTATGAATCTGCGATAGTAGCCAGCTAGACCTAGAAATTGACGAATTTCTATAGGTGTCTTTGGTGCCGACCAGTTCTCAATAGCCTTAATTTTGGAGGGGTCCATGTGTATACCTTTCTCGCTAACAACGTGGCCTAAAAATTCGACTCTTCGAATCCAAAATTCGCATTTAGAGAACTTCGCATAGAGTTTCTCCGTTCGCAGTGTTTCTAGGACTTTTCGTAGGTGCTGACTATGCTCTTCCTCACTTCGCAAGTAGATAAGTATATCATCGATAAAGACGATGACGAACTGATCCAAGTAAGGGCGGCATACCCTATTCATTAGGTCCATAAATACTGCTGGTGCATTGGTTAATCCGAACGGCATCACTACAAATTCGTAGTGTCCATAACGAGTTCGGAAAGCTGTCTTTGGAATGTCCCCCTCTAGAACTCGTAATTGGTGATATCCGGATCGTAGGTCTATCTTTGAGAAGTAGTTCGCTCCTTAAAGTTGATCGAATAGGTCGTCAATGCGGGGTAGAGGATAGCAGTTCTTGACAGTAAGTTTGTTCAGCTCTCTGTAGTCGATGCACATACGGAACGATCCGTCTTTCTTCTTCACAAACAAGACTGGTGCTCCCCAAGGTGAGAAACTTGGTCTTATGAATCCTTTTTGAAGGAGTTCATTAAGTTGACTGGAAAGTTCCTGTATCTCTGCTGGTGCGAGACGGTAAGGCGACTTCGCTACTGGGGTAGCTCCAGGAACTAAGTCGATTCTGAACTCGACTTGGCGTTGCGGTGGTAATCCTGGTAGTTCTTCTTGAAAGATATCGGGAAAGTCGCGCACTACCGAGATGCTCTTGATGTCCTTCAGTTCTTGACTTGTATCAACGATGTGTGCTAGGAATGCTCGACAATCCTTCCGCAAGCACTTTCGAGCTTGGATGCATGAAATGATGCGAAGGTTTGTACTAGATTTGTCGTCGTAGATAACTAATGTTTCGTTGTTAGGGAGGTTAAGACGGACTGCTTTCTCAAAGCACATGATGTCGGCGCGAAGAAGACTCAACCAATCCATGCCGACTATGACGTCGAAACTTTTAATTTGGACCGGCATGAGATTGATTGGGAAAGAATGGCCGTCTAATGTTAACGTACAGCCCATGTATATGCAATTAGTGTTTTCGGTTTTTCCATTGGCCATCTCTACAGTGAATGATTTTTCTAACTTGCTAGGTTTAGGTTTAAGTAAATGAATAAAGTTTTGACTCACGAAGCTTCTCTCCGCTCCACTATCGAATAATATGCATGCGTATGAATTATCGAGAAGGAACGTACCAGCAACTATAGTTGGGTCAGCTACAGCTTTGTCGTGGCCTATTGCCAAAACTCGTCCCACACCTCCGGTGCCTGCTGCCTTAGGACAGTTCCTCTTGTAGTGGCCCACCTCACCACAACCATAGCAAGTCTGCCCTACACCCGCACTGGGAACTTGAGTGATCGGCTTTGCGGGTTCCTTGCAGAAACGGGTTGTGTGTCCTTTCCTCTTGCAGTTGGCGCACTGCATTTCTCGACAAGGTCCATGGTGGTGGTAATTGCCTTTGGTGCACTTTGAGAGGTTACCTATATAAGGCTTTGTTGGGTAGGTATTTGTAGGAGCTGTAGTAGGTACAGTGGCAGCATTCACTGAAACCAGTTGTTTCTTTGCGGATTCTTGGGAAGACCCACCCTTCCCTTTATTCCACATCCTCTTCTTGCTATAGTTGTTGTTGTTGTTGTAGTTGTTGTTGTTGTTGTTGTTGTTGTTGTTGTTGTTGTTGTTTCCTTTCTGTGGTTCTGGTACATGAGTGGTTGAGTTCTGATGACCTCCGTAGTCAATCAGAGATTGTGCCAGTTCCTTAGCACTTTCAAAGGTGTCAGGTTTGGAAGCTAACACGCTTGATCGAAGTTGGGGCGTTAGTCCCCAGATGTACCTTTCTATCTTTTTGCTCTCTGGAGCAATCATATCTGGACAAAGAATTGCCAGCTCGCAGAATCTGTTGGTATAAGTAGTGATGTCGGTACCAACCATTCCGAGAGTCCATAGCTCGTGTTCAAGCTTTTGAATCCCTCCCCGTGGGCAGTATTCTCTCATCATCATGGCTTTCAGGCTCTCCCAGCTTATGGAGTTTGCTACGATTAGGGTAAGTACTTTAACGTGGCCATTCCACCAGGTCAAAGCTTTATCAATAAAGGTGAAAGTTGCAAATTTGACTTTGCTGTGCTCGGGACAAGAGCAGATTTCAAAGACTGCCTCCATCCTTTCAATCCACTGCCTCAGGGCCATCACACCACCAGTTCCATAAAATATCCGGGGCTTGGCATTAGTAAGTCCTTATAGGTACATTCTCGCGGTGGTCCATGACTCTTGCCATGGTTGGATGGGTGTGTGCCAGATCCCGAGCCATTAGTACTCGTGTTATTGATCTGTGACATGGCAGCTGCCACCGTTGCGGTGACTGCTGCTTGAAACATAACAGCATCAAATTGAGATGGTGGAGGTGGTGGTGGTACTGGTGCTTCTTCACCGTTGTTTCGCCTTGGGTTTCTACGTGGAGGCATCCTTCAACTATAGTTTGAAAAGACAAGGATAAGAATTTCATAGAATGGAAAATGTATGTGTCTCATGAACTAAATCGCTATAGTTCAACAACAGATGATAGTATGAGTCTTAAAATGGAAGAATGAAAGTTATTTGTAAGACTGAAGGTATGAAACAAGTATTTGGTTTCCCAAAGACCATTCAAGGTTTGAACGAAATACTTAACATAGTAGTAATAGTGTCACTTATATTAATATAAAAGTTGTTACAATGATCATGAAAAATTTGACCCCCATAAGGGTCTCCGATTACAAAGTTCGAGAAATTTAAAGACTTTTAGCCGAGGTCCTAAGCTATAACAAAATTTGAGTCCTTGACAAGCACTACTTGCGTCGAAGATTGCGCTTGGAGCTTGACTCCGCATCTGATTGCTTTGACTCCATTAGACGCCTATCGAAAGCGGCTTGTTGTTCCATCAGTTCAGCGAGGGCTGCAATCATTTGCGCTTTAAATGCTTCGGTTTGGAATTGACCGTTGTCTTGCATCTTGTCCAGCCTACGGATGTCAGAAGTGTGAACCTGCACTTCCACGTTGATATCCCGGAGTCGACTAGCTTGAACTCCAGACTGATAGGACTGATTGGCTAACTTACCCACCATTACCGGGAGTGCTCGATCAGCCGAACCTTCGCCGCGGACATCATAGAAGTCCCGGCACATGCCGTAGGGAGGGCGTAGGTTTTGCTGTTGGCTCCAATGGTGGAGGTGACTTCCCCAGATGGGAGTCGGTCCTTGAAAGTTCCTTACGAAGACGGGAGGTTGAATGGGTGGTGGATCGATAACTTCCGGCTCTGAGTCGGTACCGGAGTCATCACCCACTTCTATGGGTTCCTCGTCCTCTTCAGGATCATCTTCGATCCATCCTCCGTTGCCTTGGTTGGGAAAGTAGGGGTCGCCAGGGTGGTGAAATCCAGCCATTTGACTGTACGAGAAATAGGGTTATAAGAATTGAATAAAGTTGGAACATGTAAAACGTGTAAGTTAAACTAGTTTAGATCGCAAATACTCCTATAGTATTTTAAATTTTTTTTGTTTGATTCTTGTAATGGTTTGGTAAGTTTTGACTTGTTGCTTACTACGATCATTCCTCGATATACGTTGGTCCAATCTCGGGCAAATATAGTTGATCACACTATATTTGTCCCAAATCAGATTACATATATCGAGTCTTAATCGTAGTGTCAACTTGTCTAAATACTTGTTGTATAGTTAGATATCATGAAAATAATTTGTTGTATGCATGTAATTGTACTTAAATGAACTATCAAATTAAGTTGAACGAAATGTTGCTTAAGCGTAAAAAGAAAATTTGTTTTGTTAGAGAGTATTAGTCCCTTAAGCATTTATAGTTTGTATATCTTATGTGGTTCGATATACTTAGTTCACTATAAACATTGCTCTGATACCAATCTGTCACACCCCCAAACCTGAACGGCGGAAACGTTCGGGGGCGGATGACTTCATGTGGTAACGTAACAAATGAATACATAGTAAAGAAAGCAATACAACCATCATATATATAATTGAAAGTTTACATTTGTCAAAAGTTACATGTTCAAAACTCAATTACAATATGATGTCAAAATACGAGATTAAACTGGCGCCGCAGCATCCCTTCATCAAAAGCGTAATGAATACCTGAAATTACTGATTTCCTGGGACATACAAGTAATTTTGAAAGAGTAGATCAGCATTTAAGCTGGTGAATTTCATAAGTATTTAAGTGACAATGTTTGAATGAAATGAAATGTTTTATCTTTGTTTGTTTGTGTTTAGAAAATCCTATATTTTCTACTAGTATAAAAGTAGCCTTCACTCAAGACCAATGTTTGTTTCCAAAATGTATGTAAGTGTAAAATAACCAATGAGTTTGAAAACCTTGTAAATCAATGCATTTTTAATACCCCATGTGAGTTTTATAACCATACTATTGACTCGGAATGCCTATACACAACGTTCTTCAGGCGTTGGAATGTTATGACGTTTGTCACCCCAAACGGTGGACTGCAGCTAACAGTCAGGGCGCGGGTTGTCAAGCCGTATAGATCTATACACAAACACCATGCTCCCCCTCCAAGGGATTTTGGTATATAATACAGACTTGAAATGTGTACTCGAACGTACATGAAGTTAGTGTCTCACAAAACCGTGGTATAAAAACAGATCTACTTGTTAAAATGTTACGTTTGTTCTTGTATACGAAAGTAAACTTCTTGAAATTCGTGTTTCTAGTACATAAGAGTTAGAAATCTGTTCGTAAAACTATACCTATTATAGTTTTTAAAAAGTGTGTCTTGTTTGTTTAGAAATACCTAGAAAAAAAGAATCACATGTTTATGAAAGCATAGATTTTTGGTGTAGAGTCTAAGATAGACAAGAATAATCTAAGAAAAGTTTAGTTTATACATGCATTACAACAAATTTATATTTCAAAAGATAGAATGCTATTTTAACATATTATATATATATATATATATATATATATATATATATATATATATATATATATATATATATATATATATAAGTTCCTTAAAGGTTTATAAATCGCATGTGATTTGGATATATATAACAGCATATAAAAGAGTTTCTTTATGTAACACACGATAATACTCGTGTGTTTTACTTGTAATCCCCCCCCCCCCCCCCCCTTGAAAGCATATAAAAGCATTTAGAATATTTAAAAAGGTTGATTAAGGGGTATGAAACTCACTTGAAAGTTTGAAGATAACGAGATGGAAAACCGGGCAGAGTTTCGTCTCGGGAAACGGATTTTCCTCGGGATTCTCGGGAATCTCGGGAGTCTCGGGAGAGTAGAACCTTCCTTCGGAACTTGAGTGTGAAAACCGGGGCTTCGGGAGGGCTTCGGGAGCTTAACCGCAGAGTTTCAGCACGAGAGAGGGAAGAATGGAGCACCTAAACCCGGCACCCCAAGAGTTCTATTTATAGGGAGTATTTTTGAGTGCCACGTCGTGGCTAGGGTTGGCCACGTCGTGGAGAGCAAGCCTATCCTCTTCCATGGATTGGACGCCCTCAGTCACCTGCCGGGTCGCGGCAAAACATTGCCACGTCGTGGGGAGGCCTGACAGCCTCGGATTTTGGACCCCGAACTTGTAAAATCCATAACTTTCGCGTACGAGCTCCGTTTTCGACGTTCTTTATATGCACGCGTAGCTAAAAATATGATCTACAACTTTCATTTAGACTTCATCGGCAAATTTTGACTTTATTTTTAATTATTTATTTTTAACGGACCGGGACACGAAAAGTCCGTATAAAATCCATAACTTCTTCGTCCGATGTCCGTTTTCGTCAGACTTTTCGCTGTTGCGCTACTAATGTTGAGACCTTCGACTCTCATTTAGGTTGTTTTGGTCAAAAGTCTCTCGAGCTCTATTTCGAGTTTTTAGCTGTCTACTGTTATATTCGGATCTTGGAAAAATCATAACTTCCTCATACGAAGTCAGATTTGGGCGCTCTTTTTGTGTACGCTCACGGTTTAGTGTTATCTATAACTTTCATTTAGGTACCTAAGGCTAAATGCTATCGTATTGAAACTTCGCGTTTTCCGTTTAATCGGTGTTGTCGGTTTTGTCGGAAATCTTAGAATGGTCATAACTTCTTCGTTGTAACTCGGATTTTAGTGTTCTTAGTATTTATGTAAACCTTGACACAATGTCTAACATAATAGATATTCTTATAAGGATTTTTTTTACATATTTCATCTTCGAAGTTAATTTCATTATTTCAAAAGTAGTTACAATACTTGACTTTTTAGGTCATTACAAAGAGTTGAAATATCGGGTTGTCACATCATCCCCCCGCTAGAGGGAATTTCGTCCCGAAATTTAAATTAGTAAAGATATTAGTGAACATGAAAGAGATGAGGGTACTTTTGTTTCATCTGATCTTCGCGTTCCCATGTGAATTAAGGTCCCCGCTTGGCGTTCCAGCGAACCTTCACGATGGGTATGTGACTTTGTTTTGTTTGTTTGACCTCTCGGTCCATGATTTCTACTGGTTCTTCCACAAAGTTGAGGCTCTCGTTGATCTCGATCTTGTCGAGTGGAATAACAAGAGTGTCATCGGACAGACACTTTTTCAAGTTTGAGACGTGGAAGGTTGGATGGATGTTACTAAGTTCGCGCGGCAGGTTAAGCTTGTAAGCCACAGGGCCGATTCTGGCAAGGATCTCGAAAGGCCCTATGTATCTTGGATTTAGTTTCCCACGCTTTCCAAAGCGTATTAAACCCTTCCACGGTGAGACCTTTAATAAGACGTGGTCTCCTACCTGGATTTCCAAAGGTTTCCTCCTTTGGTCATCATAGCTTTTCTGTCGGTCTCTAGAGGCTTTCAATCGTTCACGAATCTGAACGATCTTCTCTGTCGTTTCTCGTATGATTTCCGGACCGGTGAGAGTGCTTTCAGGAACTCTTCCTCTAGCTAACTGGGTATCGCCAACTTCAGTCCAGCACAGAGGGGATCTGCACTTTCGACCATAGAGGGCTTCAAACGGAGCAGCCTTTATGGTTGTATGATAACTATTGTTGTATGAAAATTCGACAAGGGGTAAATGGATATCCCATGCCTTTCCAAAGTCAATCACACAGGCTCTCAGCATATCTTCTAAAGTTTGTATTGTTCTCTCACTTTGTCCGTCTGTTTGTGGGTGGTAGGCTGTACTCACGTCTAGCCTAGTTCCCAGGGAACTTTGTAGTGACTGCCAGAATCTTGAAGTGAATCTACTATCTCGATCGGAGATAATGGATATCGGAACACCATGCAGTCGCACTACTTCCCTTAAGTAAGTTATTGTAAGCTTCTCCATTTTGTCAGTCTCCTTGATGGGTAGGAAATGCGCGGATTTGGTCAATCTGTCGACAATGACCCATATGGTATCGAGTCCACTTGTCGTCTTGGGTAACTTGGTTATGAAGTCCATAGTAATCCGCTCCCATTTCCATTCTGGTATCTCTGGTTGTTGTAGTAATCCTGACGGTTTCTGATACTCGACCTTAACCTTAGCGCAAGTAAGACATTTACGCACGAAGGTAGCAATTTCTGCTTTCATGTTAGGCCACCAGTACAGCTTCTTAAGATCCAGATTCATTTTATCTGAACCCGGGTGAACGGAATATCTTGAGTTGTGAGCCTCGGTCATGACTATTTTTCTGAAACCACCATGTTTCGGGGTCCAGATTCGGTCCATGAGATAGTAGGCTCCGCCACCCTTGACTTCTAGATTCTTCTCCATTCCTCGCAGGGATTCACCCGCCACATTTTCAGGTTGCAAAGCTTCCATTTGTGCTTCCTTAATTTGTGTGGATAAGTGGGAATGGATAGTCATGGTCAAAGATTTGACCCTCCGACCAGTGTATTCCTTTCGACTGAGGGCGTCGGCTACTACGTTGGCCTTGCCAGGATGATAACGAATTTCGCATTCGTAGTCATTCAGTAACTCAACCCATCGTCGTTGTCGCATGTTGAGTTCCTTTTGATCGAAAATGTGTTGAAGGCTCTTGTGATCGGTGAAAATAGTACTCTTTGTTCCGTATAAGTAGTGCCTCCAGATCTTCAGAGCAAATACCACTGCTCCTAACTCGAGATCGTGTGCCGTATAGCTCACTTCGTGTGTCTTAAGCTGTCGGGAGGCATAAGCGATAACCTTCCCTCTCTGCATAAGAACACAACCAAGTCCTTGATTTGACGCATCGCAATACACTACGAAGTCTTCTATCCCTTCGGGGAGGGATAGTATTGGTGCGGTGCACAAGGCCTGCTTTAGTGTCTGGAATGCCTTCTCTTGTTTCGCTTCCCAGTCAAAGGCCACACCTTTCTGGGTTAATGTAGTAAGAGGTTTCGCAATGCTCAAAAAGTTCTTTATGAATCTGCGATAGTAGCCAGCTAGACCTAGAAATTGACGAATTTCTATAGGTGTCTTTGGTGCCGACCAGTTCTCAATAGCCTTAATTTTGGAGGGGTCCATGTGTATACCTTTCTCGCTAACAACGTGGCCTAAAAATTCGACTCTTCGAATCCAAAATTCGCATTTAGAGAACTTCGCATAGAGTTTCTCCGTTCGCAGTGTTTCTAGGACTTTTCGTAGGTGCTGACTATGCTCTTCCTCACTTCGCAAGTAGATAAGTATATCATCGATAAAGACGATGACGAACTGATCCAAGTAAGGGCGGCATACCCTATTCATTAGGTCCATAAATACTGCTGGTGCATTGGTTAATCCGAACGGCATCACTACAAATTCGTAGTGTCCATAACGAGTTCGGAAAGCTGTCTTTGGAATGTCCCCCTCTAGAACTCGTAATTGGTGATATCCGGATCGTAGGTCTATCTTTGAGAAGTAGTTCGCTCCTTAAAGTTGATCGAATAGGTCGTCAATGCGGGGTAGAGGATAGCGGTTCTTGACAGTAAGTTTGTTCAGCTCTCTGTAGTCGATGCACATACGGAACGATCCGTCTTTCTTCTTCACAAACAAGACTGGTGCTCCCCAAGGTGAGAAACTTGGTCTTATGAATCCTTTTTGAAGGAGTTCATTAAGTTGACTGGAAAGTTCCTGTATCTCTGCTGGTGCGAGACGGTAAGGCGACTTCGCTACTGGGGTAGCTCCAGGAACTAAGTCGATTCTGAACTCGACTTGGCGTTGCGGTGGTAATCCTGGTAGTTCTTCTTGAAAGATATCGGGAAAGTCGCGCACTACCGAGATGCTCTTGATGTCCTTCAGTTCTTGACTTGTATCAACGATGTGTGCTAGGAATGCTCGACAATCCTTCCGCAAGCACTTTCGAGCTTGGATGCATGAAATGATGCGAAGGTTTGTACTAGATTTGTCGTCGTAGATAACTAATGTTTCGTTGTTAGGGAGGTTAAGACGGACTGCTTTCTCAAAGCACATGATGTCGGCGCGAAGAAGACTCAACCAATCCATGCCGACTATGACGTCGAAACTTTTAATTTGGACCGGCATGAGATTGATTGGGAAAGAATGGCCGTCTAATGTTAACGTACAGCCCATGTATATGCAATTAGTGTTTTCGGTTTTTCCATTGGCCATCTCTACAGTGAATGATTTTTCTAACTTGCTAGGTTTAGGTTTAAGTAAATGAATAAAGTTTTGACTCACGAAGCTTCTCTCCGCTCCACTATCGAATAATATGCATGCGTATGAATTATCGAGAAGGAACGTACCAGCAACTATAGTTGGGTCAGCTACAGCTTTGTCGTGGCCTATTGCCAAAACTCGTCCCACACCTCCGGTGCCTGCTTCCTTAGGACAGTTCCTCTTGTAGTGGCCCACCTCACCACAACCATAGCAAGTCTGCCCTACACCCGCACCGGGAACTTGAGTGATCGGCTTTGCGGGTTCCTTGCAGAAACGGGTTGTGTGTCCTTTCCTCTTGCAGTTGGCGCACTGCATTTCTCGACAAGGTCCATGGTGGTGGTAATTGCCTTTGGTGCACTTTGAGAGGTTACCTATATAAGGCTTTGTTGGGTAGGTATTTGTAGGAGCTATAGTAGGTACAGTGGCAGCATTCACTGAAACCAGTTGTTTCTTTGCGGATTCTTGGGAAGACCCACCCTTCCCTTTATTCCACATCCTCTTCTTGCTATAGTTGTTGTTGTTGTTGTAGTTGTTGTTGTTGTTGTTGTTGTTGTTGTTGTTGTTGTTTCCTTTCTGTGGTTCTGGTACATGAGTGGTTGAGTTCTGATGACCTCCGTAGTCAATCAGAGATTGTGCCAGTTCCTTAGCACTTTCAAAGGTGTCAGGTTTGGAAGCTAACACGCTTGATCGAAGTTGGGGCGTTAGTCCCCAGATGTACCTTTCTATCTTTTTGCTCTCTGGAGCAATCATATCTGGACAAAGAATTGCCAGCTCGCAGAATCTGTTGGTATAAGTAGTGATGTCGGTACCAACCATTCCGAGAGTCCATAGCTCGTGTTCAAGCTTTTGAATCCCTCCCCGTGGGCAGTATTCTCTCATCATCATGGCTTTCAGGCTCTCCCAGCTTATGGAGTTTGCTACGATTAGGGTAAGTACTTTAACGTGGCCATTCCACCAGGTCAAAGCTTTATCAATAAAGGTGAAAGTTGCAAATTTGACTTTGCTGTGCTCGGGACAAGAGCAGATTTCAAAGACTGCCTCCGTCCTTTCAATCCACTGCCTCAGGGCCATCACACCACCAGTTCCATAAAACATCTGAGGCTTGGCATTAGTAAGTCCTTATAGGTACATTCTCGCGGTGGTCCATGACTCTCGCCATGGTTGGATGGGTGTGTGCCAGATCCCGAGCCATTAGTACTCGATCAGCCGAACCTTCGCCGCGGACATCATAGAAGTCCCGGCACATGCCGTAGGGAGGGCGTAGGTTTTGCTGTTGGCTCCAATGGTGGAGGTGACTTCCCCAGATGGGAGTCGGTCCTTGAAAGTTCCTTACGAAGACGGGAGGTTGAATGGGTGGTGGATCGATAACTTCCGGCTCTGAGTCGGTACCGGAGTCATCACCCACTTCTATGGGTTCCTCGTCCTCTTCAGGATCATCTTCGATCCATCCTCCGTTGCCTTGGTTGGGAAAGTAGGGGTCGCCAGGGTGGTGAAATCCATCCATTTGACTGTACGAGAAATAGGGTTATAAGAATTGAATAAAGTTGGAACATGTAAAACGTGTAAGTTAAACTAGTTTAGATCGCAAATACTCCTATAGTATTTTAAATTTTTTTTTGTTTGATTCTTGTAATGGTTTGGTAAGTTTTGACTTGTTGCTTACTACGATCATTCCTCGATATACGTTGGTCCAATCTCGGGCAAATATAGTTGATCACACTATATTTGTCCCAAATCAGATTACATATATCGAGTCTTAATCGTAATGTCAACTTGTCTAAATACTTGTTGTATAGTTAGATATCATGAAAATAATTTGTTGTATGCATGTAATTGTACTTAAATGAACTATCAATTTAAGTTGAACGAAATGCTGCTTAAGCGTAAAAAGAAAATTTGTTTTGTCAGAGAGTATTAGTCCCTTAAGCTTTTATAGTTTGTATATCTTATGTGGTTCGATATACTTAGTTCACTATAAACATTGCTCTGATACCAATCTGTCACACCCCCAAACCTGAACGGCGGAAACGTTCGGGGGCGGATGACTTCATGTGGTAACGTAACAAATGAATACATAGTAAAGAAAGCAATACAACCATCATATATATAATTGAAAGTTTACATTTGTCAAAAGTTACATGTTCAAAACTCAATTACAATATGATGTCAAAATACGAGATTAAACTGGCGCCGCAGCATCCCTTCATCAAAAGCGTAATGAATACCTGAAATTACTGATTTCCTGGGACATACAAGTAATTTTGAAAGAGTAGATCAGCATTTAAGCTGGTGAATTTCATAAGTATTTAAGTGACAATGTTTGAATGAAATGAAATGTTTTATCTTTGTTTGTTTGTGTTTAGAAAATCCTATATTTTCTACTAGTATAAAAGTAGCCTTCACTCAAGACCAATGTTTGTTTCCAAAATGTATGTAAGTGTAAAATAACCAATGAGTTTGAAAACCTTGTAAATCAATGCATTTTTAATACCCCATGTGAGTTTTATAACCATACTATTGACTCGGAATGCCTATACACAACGTTCTTCAGGCGTTGGAATGTTATGACGTTTGTCACCCCAAACGGTGGACTGCAGCTAACAGTCAGGGCGCGGGTTGTCAAGCCCGTATAGATCTATACACAAACACCATGCTCCCCCTCCAAGGGATTTTGGTATATAATACAGACTTGAAATGTGTACTCGAACGTACATGAAGTTAGTGTCTCACAAAACCGTGGTATAAAAACAGATCTACTTGTTAAAATGTTACGTTTGTTCTATACACAAAACCGTTAGTTTATACATGCATTACAACAAATTTATATTTCAAAAGATAGAATGCTATTTTAACATATTATATATATATATATATATATATATATATATATATATATATATATATATATATAAGTTCCTTAAAGGTTTATAAATCGCATGTGATTTGGATATATATAACAGCATATAAAAGAGTTTCTTTATGTAACACACGATGATACTCGTGTGTTTTACTTGTAACCCCCCTCCCCCCTTGAAAGCATATAAAAGCATTTAGAATATTTAAAAAGGTTGATTAAGGGGTATGAAACTCACTTGAAAGTTTGAAGATAACGAGATGGAAAACCGGGCAGAGTTTCGTCTCGGGAAACGGATTTTCCTCGGGATTCTCGGGAATCTCGGGAGTCTCGGGAGAGTAGAACCTTCCTTCGGAACTTGAGTGTGAAAACCGGGGCTTCGGGAGGGCTTCGGGAGCTTAACCGCAGAGTTTCAGCACGAGAGAGGGAAGAATGGAGCACCTAAACCCGGCACCCCAAGAGTTCTATTTATAGGGAGTATTTTTGAGTGCCACGTCGTGGCTAGGGTTGGCCACGTCGTGGAGAGCAAGCCTATCCTCTTCCATGGATTGGACGCCCTCAGTCACCTGCCGGGTCGCGGCAAAACATTGCCACGTCGTGGGGAGGCCTGACAGCCTCGGATTTTGGACCCCGAACTTGTAAAATCCATAACTTTCGCGTACGAGCTCCGTTTTCGACGTTCTTTATATGCACGCGTAGCTAAAAATATGATCTACAACTTTTGTTTAGACTTCATCGGCAAATTTTGAATTTATTTTTAATTATTTATTTTTAACGGACCGGGACACGAAAAGTCCGTATAAAATCCATAACTTCTTCGTCCGATGTCCGTTTTCGTCAGACTTTTCGCTGTTGCGCTACTAATGTTGAGACCTTCGACTCTCATTTAGGTTTTTTTGGTCAAAAGTCTCTCGAGCTCTATTTCGAGTTTTTAGCTGTCTACTGTTATATTCGGATTTTGGAAAAACCATAACTTCCTCATACGAAGTCAGATTTGGGCGCTCTTTTTGTGTACGCTCACGGTTTAATGTTATCTATAACTTTCATTTAGGTACCTAAGGCTAAATGCTATCGTATTGAAACTTCGCGTTTTCCGTTTAATCGGTGTTGTCGGTTTTGTTGGAAATCTTAGAATGGTCATAACTTCTTCGTTGTAACTCGGATTTTAGTGTTCTTAGTATTTATGTAAACCTTGACACAATGTCTAACATAATAGATATTCTTATAAGGATTTTTTTTACATATTTCATCTTCGAAGTTAATTTCATTATTTCAAAAGTAGTTACAATACTTGACTTTTTAGGTCATTACAAAGAGTTGAAATATCGGGTTGTCACAGATTCTCTCTGGAGTTTTGAAGAATTTTGAAGGCCAAGAACACTTGAAGAACATCATATTTTTACCTCTTGATTCTTGCTTAATGTTTGGTACAATTTTCTCTAACTTTGTTTCTTTGGGTTTAGCCATGCTTGGCTAAACTAATCTTGGTTGACTTTTGTTGAATCCTTTGAACTTTTGTTGAATGTTGAAGAATCCATGAACTTGTTCTTAAATCTTTATGGAAATGTTTTGTGTTTTATCATATTATCACTACTAGTATGTTTTTATTCATGAGTTTAAATGTGTTTGTGGTGATTAGTTGGCTAATTTCTTGATTAAGTAAAGGATCCTCAAATTAGCAAGCAACAAATGATTTTTGTGTTGTTTTTGCTTCACACAATTTTAAAAACATTTCCTCCAACATGGTGGTGAAAGCATTTGACCCCTCTTGGATTTGGTGACTTTTTGGTTCTTAATGTTGGTTGACTTTAACTAATTACATGCTATTTGGAATTAGTGACTTTGACTAAGGAAATTGTTATGAGCTTCTTTAGCCATTTCAACAATTAAGAAAAGTCTAGGTAATCTCAAGCTCCTTGGATTACTATAGCCAAATTAAGGATTTAAATCAAAGTATTGCACCATTGGATTCTAATGATATGTTCATCAAAAGTCAAAGTGAGGAAACTTTAAGTCAAGCATCTCTCCCTTATTGATTTTACATCAAACTCTTATTTTTGTTGCCTTTGTCTATTTAAATCATAGTTAATTCTAGTTTGTTTCAAGTATTTCAAAACACCAAAACCCCCCATTTTATTTTTATTGTCATTTTACAAGTATTTTTACAAAGAGATTTTTCATAGAGTTATAAATTGAACCAATCTCCGTGGATTCGATCCCTTTACCACTATACACTATTTTAGTGTGTAATATTTAGGGTTATTATTTGTGTTGGCCTCGACAACCACCATGCAACTTCCACCACAACGGCCCCTACCGTGAAATGCAGTGTTCTAACTGCGACAAGAAAGGACACACTGTCCGTTTCTGTAGATCTCTGGCAAGACCGATCACTCAAGTCCCCGGCTCTGGCGTGAGCCCGACCTGCTATGGATGTGGCGAAGCAGGCCACTATAAGAGGGACTGCCCCAAAGCAAAGAATGATGGTGGAGCAGGAAGGGTACTAGCTATAGGCCACGGGGAAGTGGTTGCTGACCCGACAGTGGTGACTGGTATGTTCCTCCTCGATAACTCCTATGCATGCATTTTGTTTGATAGTGGAGCGGAGCGAAGCTTCGTGAATCATAAATTTGCTCGCATGCTTAAACAACAACCACACGCACTCAAAGAACAATTCACAATAGAAATGGCTAATGGAAAAATAGAAAGCACGAATAGCATATACTTAGGTTGTACCCTAACTTTAGATAACCATTCATTCCCAATAGACCTTATGCTGGTCTCGATTAAAAGCTTCGACGTTATCATCGGCATGGATTGGTTAAGTCTTCATCGCGCCGACATCATGTGCTTCGAGAAAGCAGTTCGTCTAAACCTCCCGTCTAACGAAACTCTTATAGTCTATGGCGACAAACCCGGTGCGAGTCTTCGTATTATATCAAGTATTCAAGCACAAAAGTATCTACGTAAAGAATACCATGCATTCCTTACTCACGTTGTCGATACGAGCCTCGAAGCGAAAGAACTAAAGAACATTCCTGTAGTGAGCGACTTCCCCGACATTTTTCCAAAAGAGCTACCAGGACTACCTCCGCAACGACAAGTCGAGTTCAGAATCGACTTAGTCCCGGGAGCTACCCCAGTAGCCAAGTCGCCCTATCGATTAGCACCAGCAGAGATGCAGGAACTATCTGGTCAACTTAACGAACTACTCAGCAAGGGCTTTATAAGACCAAGTTTCTCACCTTGGGGAGCACCGGTCCTGTTTGTTAAGAAGAAAGACGGATCATTCCGTATGTGTATCGACTACAAAGAACTCAACAAACTGAGGGTCAAGAATTGTTACCCTCTGCCTCGCATAGACGACCTTTTTGACCAACTGCAAGGGGCGAACTGCTTTTCCAAAATTGATCTAAGATCCAGATATCACCAGTTACGAGTGCTAGAGGAGGATGTTCCGAATATAGCCTTCCGAACTCGTTACGGACAATATGAGTTCGTGGTGATGCCATTCGGATTGACCAATGCGCCCACAGTTTTCATGGATCTAATGAATAGAGTATGCCGACCTTACTTGGATCAGTTCGTCATCATTTTTATTGATGACATCCTGATCTACTCCCGAAGTAAGGAAGAGCATGGAGATCACTTGCGACAAGTTCTAGGAACTTTATGAACGGAGAAACTCTACGTGAAGTTCTCTAAATGTGAATTTTGGATCCGAAGAGTCGAATTCTTAGGACACGTGGTAAGCGAAGAGGGAATCCACGTGGACCCATCCAAAATTAAGGCCATTGAGAACTGGTCAGCACCGAAGACGCCTACAGAAATTCGTCAATTTCTAGGCCTCGTTGGCTACTACCGCAGATTCATACAGAACTTCTCTCGAATTGCGAAACCTCTTACAACCCTGACCCAGAAGGGCGTGGCCTTTGACTGGGAAGAGAAACAGGAAATAGCGTTCCAAACGCTCAAACGAGCCTTGTGCACCACACCAATACTATCCCTCCCCGAAGGGATAGAAGACTTCGTAGTCTATTGCGATGCATCGAATCAAGGGCTCGGGTGTGTTCTGATGCAGCGAGGTAAGTTCATCGCCTACGCCTCGAGACAGCTGAAAACGCACGAAGTTAACTACACGACCCATGATCTTGAGCTAGGAGCAGTTGTGTTTGCTCTGAAGATCTAGAGACATTACTTGTACGGAACAAAAAGCACTATCTTTACTGTGACATCCCCAAAATCTCGGCCAGAAAAGACCGATTTTCATTTATGCTTTTAAATATTTTCAGAGTAAATCCTTTTGATTTGAAAGAGTTGCGGAATTTGTTCCCAAAAACAAAACATGATAAAACAATGTTTACTGAAGCATTTCATAAAAGAAATGTATTTTCATTATAATCAAAACTCGGGGTGTCATGTTCCGATACAGACCAATAAGCATAAACGAATACATTACAAGTCATATAACAAATATAAACATATGCAGACTTGTAAACAAAACAACTTGATGGTTCATCCATCTCATGCCCTTCCGCCACTTCCTGTAATACAATTTAAAACTGGGTGGGTCAGGCTTGGGAGCCTGGTGAGCATATAGGGTTTTCAACCCACAATAAATATCATATTTAATTTTCACCAACCAACAATAACCCAATTACCCATTCCCGTTATTCTCACTTTAATGTCCCTAAAACAACTAACATAAGGGACCTAGTCTAAGAATATTTCATCGGGGCGACAACACATGCTTCGGGGGTACCTCAGCAATATAAGTCAAATAAGGCAACCATGAGGGGGATGGAGTACAGCGAATGAACACCCAAGTTCATTAACACCTACAGGTGGCGAACCTGCTAATTTTTCCACAAGACTATCTAGAAAAGTCCGTGGTCGTCATCTAAACTGCGCTAGATGACTAAATCAAACAACAACGAGGCCTCTCATCTGTTTATTACACACCAACTATCTACCCATGTTCTACCCAACATATTAGTAGATAAAAATATACATTTTCATACATAGTTTAAAACCTGTATAGCATGCTTTGATCAATACATATTCCACATAACAGATGAGGCACACACACATAACACGTATTTCACAGAAAACAAATCAGATCTATGAGATAGAAGAGAGTGAATATACATTCACACATATAACACAAAATATACACATAACACGTATTTCGTATAAAATACTTCATAATTATGCGTTAGAAGAAAGTGACCACACACTCACACCTATAAACAACAATATACTTAATACACTCGAATCATACTTGTATTATTATCGTGTTTATGAAAGGTAGTATACACTCACTTGATCAGAAGATGATCGGACAGCACTACGACTTGCAGAAGTAGTAATCCTCAGCAGATCTGGAAGATCTCTACAAAAATCGAACTTCTTGCAGGCAGAGCTTCGGCTCGGGAACCGCACTTCTCGGGATCCGCACTTCTCGGGACTTGCCTCGGGACTCGGGAATATTACCGGGGCTTCGGGTTACTTCTGGCACGTAAATCGATGCAAAACGGGAGAGAGAAGAGAGAAAATAGCAACCCTAAATGGCAGGCCCTTCAAATCTATTTATAGGGCAAATTTGGCCCTTGCCACGTCGTGGCAACCTTTTTCCACGTCGTGGGCTTGGTCGTCACTGCATGCGTCATCCCAAGTTGCATCTGGGGGCCTTCCGGAGGTGTCAGGACACTTGTCACGTCGTGGCACTGCTTGCCAAGTCGTGGTCTCTGACAGTTTTGGGGTTTCGCGCCCCGAACTTTAGAAATTCATAACTTTCGCATACGAACTCCGTTTTCGACGTTCTTTATATCGCCGCGAAGGTGAGATTATGCTCTACAACTCTCGTTTAGAATCCATTGGCTAATTTTGACTTTATTTGTAATATATTATAAGTATATTACTTATATAATATCTTTAGTAGGCCGGGACAGGAAAACTCCGTTCGAAATTCATAACTCCTTCATCTGAACTCCGATTCCGTCTGTCTTTCCGTCGTTGCACTACTATCGATGAGATATTCATTTCTCATTTAGATCACTAAGGATAGATGTCTATCAACCTTAAATTCACTATTTACGTCGCGCTGGGTCGCGCTGGGTCGTGCCGGTTCTGTCGCGAAACTTCGACAGGTCATAACTTCTTCGTTATAACTCGAATTTCGGCATTACTTATATCTCCGGAATCCTTGTTTCGACCACTACAACTTTATGAAAAGATATCGGGCTTATCTCACACTTTAATTTTGACGCTTATTTTTATTCTTAATTAATCAAACCACATAATTAAGCAATTAAGCACAAAACACATAATACTCAAATAATATAATCTTATTATTTCAAAACGGGTTACAAAGGTTAACCTAGACTATTACATTGCTAAAAATGGCAAGCCTGAAAACACAGGCGTTACAATTCTCTCCACCTTAGAATGATTCCGTCCCCGGAATCACACATCGACAAACAAATGCGGATAGCGACTCAACATGTCACTCTCCGTCTCCCAGGTGAGATTCGGTCCATTCGTGTGTTTCCACCGGACAAACACTAACCCAACCATTTTGCGTCGCAACTTCTTAGTCTTTCGGTCAACAATTGCCTCTGGTTCTTCAATCAACCTTTTGTTCTCATCAATTCTCAATTCGGAAATTGGAATTATATCGGGAACTTCTCCCATGAACTTCCTCAAATAACACACATGAAAAGTGTTGTGAATTCCATTCAGTTCTTCGGGTAATTCTAGCTTGTAAGCTTGGTTCCCAACCCTCTGAAGGACTTTAAACGGTCCAATAAACCTTGGACTCAACTTTCCCCTTTTACCAAATCTTATAAGTCCCTTCCACGGCGAGACTTTAAGCAAAACCGAATCTCCAACCTCAAAAGTCATCGGTCTTCGCTTCTTGTCAGCATAGCTCTTTTGACGATCTTGAGCTGCTAACATTCTTTCCCTAATTATTTTCAACTTTTCAGCAGTTTGATGAACCATCTCCGGTCCCATAAACTGCTTTTCCCCAGCCTCAAGCCAACAAGACGGCGTACGACACTTCTGTCCATATAAAGCTTGGTAAGGTGTCATCTTAATGCTCGAGTGGAAACTATTGTTATAGGAAAATTCTACCAAAGGTAAATGTTCATCCCAATTACCTAGGAATTCCAAGGTACATGCTCTCAGCATATCTTCAAGTTTTTCTATTGTTCTTTCACTCTGACCATCAGTCTGCGGATGGTAAGTTGTACTTAAACATAACTTGGTACCCATTTCCTCTTGTAGACTTTTCCAAAACCTTGAGGTGAAACGGCTATCACGATCCAATACAATCGTTAACAGAACACCGTGAAGCCTCACAATTTCCTTCACGTAAGAATTCACAAGCTTTTCCATAGACCATTTCTCTTTGGCTGCTATGAAATGCGCACTCTTAGTGAATCGATCAACGACCACCCAAATCATGTCGTGACCATTCTTTGTTCTGGGCAGTTTAGTGACAAAATCCATAGCAATGTCTTCCCACTTACCCATAGGCACAGGCAATGGTTCTAAACTCCCGTACGGTTTCTGATGTTGTGTCTTGACTCTCGCACAAGTCACACACTCGGCCACATACTTTGCAACATCAAGCTTCATTGTCGGCCACCAGTAGTAGGGTTTCAGGTCCCTATACATTTTAGTGCTACCCAGATGAATTGAGTACATGGTTTTGTGAGCTTCTTCCATCAGAAGGTCCCTAATTCCTCTTGACTTAGGTACCCAAATACGATCTTGGAATACCTTCAGTCCATGACCGTTAGTACCAAACACCAACGTTTTACCCAAACGTTCCTCCTTTCGGTCATTTTTCTCAGAAGCTTCCTCTTGAGCTTTCTTTATACTTTCCACAATAGTCGAGACAACTTCAATTCTCAACGCTCTTGGCCTCTTCCTTTCAAGATTGACCTTCCGACTGAGAGCATCTGCAACAACATTAGCTTTACCAAGGTGGTAAAGTATCTCGCAGTCGTAGTCTTTAAGTAATTCTAGCCAGCGTCGTTGCCTCATATTCAATTCTTTCTGATTAAAGAGGTATTGGAGACTCTTATGATCAGTGAAAAGTTTGCACTTCGTGCCATAGAGGTAATGCCTCCATATTTTCAGAGCGAAAACTACCGCTGCCAACTCCAAATCATGAGTCGGGTAATTCTTTTCGTGCTCTTTCAGCTGTCGAGACGCATATGCTATCACCTTTTCTCTTTGGGTCAAAACACAACCCAATCCAACACTAGACGCATCGCTATAAACAACGAAGTCTTCAACTCCATCGGGTAGAGATAGTATCGGTGCCTCGCATAGCTTCTTCTTTAACTTCTCGAATGCTTCTTTATGCTTCTCACTCCAAGCATAAGTAGCTCCTTTGTGAGTCAAAGCTGTCAATGGAGTAGCAATCGAAGAAAAGCCTTGGATAAACCTGCGGTAATATCCAGCTAATCCCAAAAAGCTTCGAATCTCCGTGGGACTTTTCGGTTGTTCCCACTTCGTCACAGCTTCGATCTTCGCTGGATCAACCATTATCCCTTCTTGGTTGACCACGTGACCCAAGAATTAGACCTCACGAATCCAAAAATCACATTTGGAGAACTTCGCATAAAGCTTCTCCTTCTTCAAAACTTCTAACACTTCTCGCAAATGCCTGCCATGCTCCTCCTAGCTTTTCGAGTAAATCAGAATGTCGTCTATAAACACTATCACGGATTTATCAAGGAAAGGATTACAAACCCTATTCATCAAATCCATGAACGCTGCTGGAGCATTCGTTAGTCCAAACGACATAACCAATAACTCGTAGTGTCCATATCTAGTTCTGAATGCAGTCTTCTCGATATCTTGCTCTCTTACCTTCAGCTGATGATATCCTGACCTAAGATCGATCTTCGAGAAATAGCTCGAAACTTGCAATTGATCAAATAGGTCATCAATCCTCGGCAACGGATATCTATTCTTTATTGTTGCCTTGTTCAGCTCTCTGTAATCGATGCACATTCTCATACTTCCATCTTTCTTCTTCACAAATAACACCGGAGCTCCCCAGGGCGATGAACTAGGTCTGATGAAACCTTTGTCCCATAACTCCTGAAGTTGCATCATTAGCTCCTTCATCTCCGTCGGTGCTAATTGATAAGGTGCTTTTGCTATTGGTGTGGTTCCTGGTAACAAGTCTATTCTGAACTCTACTTGTCTATCAGGTGGTAATCCAGGAAGATCCTCGGGAAATACTTCCGGATAATCACACACCACTGGAATACTCTGCATCACCTTCTTTTCTTTCTTAGCATCAATCACGAATGCTAAATATGATGTACATCCCTTGGTCAAACACTTTTTGGCTTTCATTAGAGAAATGATTCTAGAATTCACTCTGCGTTTGTCCCCATACACCATAAACGAATCTTTCCCAGGCGGGTTTACTTTAACTATCTTTTTCTTGCATAAAATTTCGGCATCATTGGCGCTAAGCCAATCCATTCCCAAGACGATGTCGAAACCATTTAGTTCGATAGGCAATAATTCCTCGTGAAACTTATTCCCATTCAGATCAATTGAGATGCTTTTCATACGATGACTAACAGGTACAAACTTGCCACTAGCTACTTCGACTAATAAAGCATCATCTAGTCTATCAATAGGCAAAGCTAGCTTTCTACCAAACTCATGCGAAATAAAGGAGTAGTTGGCTCCAGAATCAAACAATATTTGAGCAGGTAAATCATTTACGAGAAAGGTACCTGAAGCGACATCAGCTTCATCTTTCGCATCTTCCAGTGTCATCTGGAATGCTCTCGCCTTTGGCTTTGGTGGAATGTTGGGCTTTGCTGCCTCCTTCTTCCTCGGACAGTCCTTCAAAATGTGCCCCTCTTCATTACACCCAAAACACATCCTTTTGTTGTTCGGACATTCATTGGCAAAATGTCCGACCTTTCCACACTTGTAGCAGGTTACATCCTCGCTACATTTCCCAAAGTGCTTTTTCTTACACTTATCACACCACTTTGCTTCGCCTCCTTTTCCTCCAAACTTTTTCGAATCAGATTTCGAAAATTTTCCTTTCTTACCGGAACCAGATGTTCCCTCAAACTTTCTTTTCTCACCAACCTCAACTTTGACGGTGGTTCTTCCCTTTATCATGTTTTCAACAGACTTGGCAGCCCAAATAGCTGCCTCTAGAGTAAGTGCCTGACGTACTGGCACCTCGTACTCCCATGGAAGTCCCTTCGCATATCGGTCCACCTTTGTCAACTCGTCTGGAACGATACGCAAGGCAAACTCCATCTTATCGGTGAAGTTATTGGTGTACTCATCCACTGACATGCTACCCTTCGTCAATGTCAAAAACTTATTCTCCAACTCCAACAGATTTTGAGCCGAGCAGAACTTGCGCTTGAACTGCACCAAGAACTCTGCCCATGACAAATGCAGTGGATCATTAGGGCCTAAGCTCTTCCCTAGAGTGTTCCACCAACGAACGGCTCCACCTCGGAACTGACGCACTGCATAGATAGTCTGCAACTTACCTCTGCAGCCACAAGTCATGAAGGCTAACTCCATTTCAGAGATCCAATCCATAACCCCAATCGGATCCTCCTTTCCATTGAAGGTCGATGGTTTGCAAGTTAGAAAGTCCTTGTACTTGCATCTCATTCCATCATGGTTATCTTGCCTAACTATCGGTGGGTTGGCTGGACCAACAGACCCACTAAAGTTTCCACCTTCCGAGTGCCCTTCATTTAATTCAGGCTCTTCCACACGAATTGACAGTTCTTCACGATTCTGTTGAAGCAACCGCCTAGTTTCATCCATCTGACGATCCAACATTGTTTGAATCATCATTTGCACACCAGCCATGGTTATTGGCTCAGGTGCTGCTGCTACGACAGGTATTTGTTCAATCACTGGTGGTTGATTCCTGTTTTCATCAGCATTTCCAACTCCACTTCTTGTTCTCACCATTTTTTATCTATACACCGAATAAGGTGAAATTAGATCCTCAATCACGATAGATATTCAAATAATCCTTATCACTCCGAAACGTTTACATGCTAGTTCTAATATCGTAGACGTACGCTTAGAATCCTACACACATAAGGTTTCTAGATCCGGTCGGCAACAGACCATAGATCCAAACAAATAATATCATATATGGCGACATATAACATTTAGCACATAAAAGCATTTTAGGAAACTTTCCTAAAATAAACTAGTGCTCGTGTCTAAATCACAACAGACACACATCTCAAAACTTCACTTAGCATTCTAAGTTTAAGTCTAGAAATCCAACAAATTCCTAGTTCGCTTAAACTAATGCTCTGATACCAACTGTGACATCCCCAAAATCTCGGCCAGAAAAGACCGATTTTCATTTATGCTTTTAAATATTTTCAGAGTAAATCCTTTTGATTTGAAAGAGTTGCGGAATTTGTTCCCAAAAACAAAACATGATAAAACAATGTTTACCGAAGCATTTCATAAAAGAAATGTATTTTCATTATAATCAAAACTCTGGGTGTCATGTTCCGATACAGACCAATAAGCATAAACGAATACATTACAAGTCATATAACAAATATAAACATATGCAGACTTGTAAACAAAACAACTTGATGGTTCATCCATCTCATGCCCTTCCGCCACTTCCTGTAATACAATTTAAAACTGAGTGGGTCAGGCTTGGGAGCCTGGTGAGCATATAGGGTTTTCAACCCACAATAAATATCATATTTAATTTTCACCAACCGACAATAACCCAATTACCCATTCCCGTTATTCTCACTTTAATGTCCCTAAAACAACTAACATAAGGGACCTAGTCTAAGAATATTTCATCGGGGCGACAACACATGCTTCGGGGGTACCTCAGCAATATAAGTCAAATAAGGCAACCATGAGGGGGATGGAGTACAGCGAATGAACACCCAAGTTCATTAACACCTACAGGTGGCGAGCCTGCTAATGTTTCCACAAGACTATCTAGAAAAGTCCGTGGTCGTCATCTAAACTCCGCTAGATGACTAAATCAAACAACAACGAGGCCTCTCATCTGTTTATCACACACCAACTATCTACCCATGTTCTACCCAACATATTAGTAGATAAAAATATACATTTTCATACATAGTTTAAAACCTGTATAGCATGCTTTGATCAATACATATTCCACATAACAGATGAGGCACACACACATAACACGTATTTCACAGAAAACAAATCAAATCTATGAGATAGAAGAGAGTGAATATACATTCACACATATAACACAAAATATACACATAACACGTATTTCGTATAAAATACTTCATAATTATGCGTTAGAAGAAAGTGACCACACACTCACACCTATAAACAACAATATACTTAATACACTCGAATCATACTTGTATTATTATCGTGTTTATGAAAGGTAGTATACACTCACTTGATCAGAAGATGATCGGACAGCACTACGACTTGCAGAAGTAGTAATCCTCAGCAGATCTGGAAGATCTCTACAAAAATCGAACTTCTTGCAGGCAGAGCTTCGGCTCGGGAACCGCACTTCTCGGGATCCGCACTTCTCGGGACTTGCCTCGGGACTCAGGAATATTACCGGGGCTTCGGGTTACTTCTGGCATGTAAATCGATGCAAAACGGGAGAGAGAAGAGAGAAAATAGCAACCCTAAATGGCTGGCCCTTCAAATCTATTTATAGGGCAAATTTGGCCCTTGCCACGTCGTGGCAACCTTTTTCCACGTCGTGGGCTTGGTCGTCACTGCATGCGTCATCCCAAGTTGCATCTGGGGGCCTTCCGCAGGTGTCAGGACACTTGCCACGTCGTGGCACTGCTTGCCAAGTCGTGGTCTCTGACAGTTTTGGGGTTTCGCGCCCCGAACTTTAGAAATTCATAACTTTCGCATACGAACTCCGTTTTCGACGTTCTTTATATCGCCGCGAAGGTGAGATTATGCTCTACAACTCTCGTTTAGAATCCATTGGCTAATTTTGACTTTATTTGTAATATATTATAAGTATATTACTTATATAATATCTTTAGTAGGCCGGGACAGGAAAACTCCGTTCGAAATTCATAACTCCTTCATCTGAACTCCGATTCCGTCCGTCTTTCCGTCGTTGCACTACTATCGATGAGATATTCATTTCTCATTTAGATCACTAAGGATAGATATCTATCAACCTTAAATTCACTATTTACGTCGCGTTGGGTCGCGCTGGGTCGTGCCGGTTCTGTAGCGAAACTTCGACAGGTCATAACTTCTTCGTTATAACTCGGATTTCGGCATTACTTATATCTCCGGAATCCTTGTTTCGACCACTACAACTTTATGAAAAGATATCGGGCTTATCTCACACTTTAATTTTGACGCTTATTTTTATTCTTAATTAATCAAACCACATAATTAAGCAATTAAGCACAAAACACATAATACTCAAATAATATAATCTTATTATTTCAAAACGGGTTACAAAGGTTAACCTAGACTATTACATTGCTAAAAATGGCAAGCCCGAAAACACAGGCGTTACAATTCTCTCCACCTTAGAATGATTCCGTCCCCGGAATCACACATCGACAAACAAATGCGGATAGCGACTCAACATGTCACTCTCCGTCTCCCAGGTGAGATTCGGTCCATTCGTGTGTTTCCACCGGACAAGCACTAACCCAACCATTTTGCGTCGCAACTTCTTAGTCTTTCGGTCAACAATTGCCTCTGGTTCTTCAATCAACCTTTTGTTCTCATCAATTCTCAATTCGGAAATTGGAATTATATCGGGAACTTCTCCCGTGAACTTCCTCAAATAACACACATGAAAAGTGTTGTGAATTCCATTCAGTTCTTCGGGTAATTCGAGCTTGTAAGCTTGGTTCCCAACCCTCTGAAGGACTTTAAACGGTCCAATAAACCTTGGACTCAACTTTCCCCTTTTACCAAATCTTATAAGTCCCTTCCACGGCGAGACTTTAAGCAAAACCGAATCTCCAACCTCAAAAGTCATCGGTCTTCGCTTCTTGTCAGCATAGCTCTTTTGACGATCTTGAGCTGCTAACATTCTTTCCCTAATTATTTTCAACTTTTCAGTAGTTTGATGAACCATCTCCGGTCCCATAAACTGCTTTTCCCCAGCCTCAAGCCAACAAGACGGCGTACGACACTTCTGTCCATATAAAGCTTGGTAATGTGTCATCTTAATGCTCGAGTGGAAACTATTGTTATAGGAAAATTCTACCAAAGGTAAATGTTCATCCCAATTACCTAGGAATTCCAAGGTACATGCTCTCAGCATATCTTCAAGTTTTTCTATTGTTCTTTCACTCTGACCATCAGTCTGCGGATGGTAAGTTGTACTTAAACATAACTTGGTACCCATTTCCTCTTGTAGACTTTTCCAAAACCTTGAGGTGAAACGGCTATCACGATCCGATACAATCGTTAACAGAACACCGTGAAGCCTCACAATTTCATTCACGTAAGAATTCACAAGCTTTTCCATAGACCATTTCTCCTTGGCTGCTATGAAATGCGCACTCTTAGTGAATCGATCAACGACCACCCAAATCATGTCGTGACCATTCTTTGTTCTGCGCAGTTTAGTGACAAAATCCATAGCAATGTCTTCCCACTTACCCATAGGCACAGGCAATGGTTCTAAACTCCCGTACGGTTTCTGATGTTGTGTCTTGACTCTCGCACAAGTCACACACTCGGCCACATACTTTGCAACATCAAGCTTCATCGTCGGCCACCAGTAGTAGGGTTTCAGGTCCCTATACATTTTAGTGCTACCCGGATGAATTGAGTACATGGTTTTGTGAGCTTCTTCCATCAGAAGGTCCCTAATTCCTCCTGACTTCGGTACCCAAATACGATCTTGGAATACCTTCAGTCCATGACCGTTAGTACCAAACACCAACGTTTTACCCAAACGTTCCTCCTTTCGGTCATTTTTCTCAGAAGCTTCCTCTTGAGCTTTCTTTATACTTTCCACAATAGTCGAGACAACTTCAATTCTCAACGCTCTTGGCCTCTTCCTTTCAAGATTGACCTTCCGACTGAGAGCATCAGCAACAACATTAGCTTTACCGGGGTGGTAAAGTATCTCGCAGTCGTAGTCTTTAAGTAATTCTAGCCAGCGTCGTTGCCTCATATTCAATTCTTTCTGATTAAAGAGGTATTGGAGACTCTTATGATCAGTGAAAAGTTTGCACTTCGTGCCATAGAGGTAATGCCTCCATATTTTCAGAGCGAAAACTACCGCTGCCAACTCCAAATCATGAGTCGGGTAATTCTTTTCGTGCTCTTTCAGCTGTCGAGACGCATATGCTATCACCTTTTCTCTTTGGGTCAAAACACAACCCAATCCAACACTAGACGCATCGCTATAAACAGCGAAGTCTTCAACTCCATCGGGTAGAGATAGTATCGGTGCCTCGCATAGCTTCTTTTTTAACTTCTCGAATGCTTCTTTATGCTTCTCACTCCAAGCATAAGTAGCTCCTTTGTGGGTCAAAGCTGTCAATGGAGTAGCAATCGAAGAAAAGCCTTGGATAAACCTGCGGTAATATCCGGCTAATCCCAAAATGCTTCGAATCTCCGTGGGACTTTGCGGTTGTTCCCACTTCGTCACAGCTTCGATCTTCGCTGGATCAACCATTATCCCTTCTTGGTTGACCACGTGACCCAAGAATTGGACCTCACGAATCCAAAAATCACATTTGGAGAACTTCGCATAAAGCTTCTCCTTCTTCAAAACTTCTAACACTTCTCGCAAGTGCCTGCCATGCTCCTCCTGGCTTTTCGAGTAAATCAGAATGTCCTCTATAAACACTATCATGGATTTATCAAGGAAAGGATTACAAACCCTATTCATCAAATCCATGAACACTGCTGGAGCATTGGTTAGTCCAAACGACATAACCAATAACTCGTAGTGTCCATATCTAGTTCTGAATGCAGTCTTCTCGATATCTTGCTCTCTTACCTTCAGCTGATGATATCCTGACCTAAGATCGATCTTCGAGAAATAGCTCGAACCTTGCAATTGATCAAATAGGTCATCAATCCTCGGCAACGGATATCTATTCTTTATTGTTGCCTTGTTCAGCTCTCTGTAATCGATGCACATTCTCATACTTCCATCTTTCTTCTTCACAAATAACACCGGAGCTCCCCAGGGCGATGAACTAGGTCTGATGAAACCTTTGTCCAATAACTCCTGAAGTTGCATCATTAGCTCCTTCATCTCCGTCGGTGCTAATTGATAAGGTGCTTTTGCTATTGGTGTGGTTCCTGGTAACAAGTCTATTCTGAACTCTACTTGTCTATCAGGTGGTAATCCAGGAAGATCCTCGGGAAATACTTCCGGATAATCACACACCACTGGAATACTCTGCATCACCTTCTTTTCTTTCTTAGCATCAATCACGAATGCTAAATATGATGTACATCCCTTGGTCAAACACTTTTTGGCTTTCATTAGAGAAATGATTCTAGAATTCACTCTGCGTTTGTCCCCATACACCATAAACGAATCTTTCCCAGGCGGGTTTACTTTAACTATCTTTTTCTTGCATAAAATTTCGGCATCATTGGCGCTAAGCCAATCCATTCCCAAGACGATGTCGAAACCATTTAGTTCGATAGGCAATAATTCCTCGTGAAACTTATTCCCATTCAGATCAATTGAGATGCTTTTCATACGATGACTAACAGGTACAAACTTGTCACTAGCTACTTCGACTAATAAAGCATCATCTAGTCTATCAATAGGCAAAGCTAGCTTTCTACCAAACTCATGCGAAATAAAGGAGTAGTTGGCTCCAGAATCAAACAATATTTGAGCAGGTAAATCATTTACGAGAAAGGTACCTGAAGCGACATCAGCTTCATCTTTCGCAGCTTCCAGTGTCATCTGGAATGCTCTCGCCTTTGGCTTTGGTGGAATGTTGGGCTTTGCTGCCTCCTTCTTCCTCGGACAGTCCTTCAAAATGTGCCCCTCTTCATTACACCCAAAACACATCCTTTTGTTGTTCGGACATTCATTGGCAAAATGTCCGACCTTTCCACACTTGTAGCAGGTTACATCCTCGCTACATTTCCCAAAGTGCTTTTTCTTACACTTATCACACCACTTTGCTTCGCCTCCTTTTCCTCCAAACTTTTTCGAATCAGATTTCGAAAATTTTCCTTTCTTACCGGAACCAGATGTTCCCTCAAACTTTCTTTTCTCACCAACCTCAACTTTGACGGTGGTTCTTCCCTTTATCATGTTTTCAACAGACTTGGCAGCCCAGATAGCTGCCTCTAGAGTAAGTGCCTAGCGTACTGGCACCTCGTACTCCCGGGGAAGTCCATTCGCATATCGGTCCACCTTTGTCAACTCGTCTGGAACGATACGCAAGGCAAACTCCATCTTATCGGTGAAGTTATTGGTGTACTCATCCACTGACATGCTACCCTTCGTCAATGTCAAAAACTTATTCTCCAACTCCAACAGATTTTGAGCCGAGCAGAACTTGCGCTTGAACTGCACCAAGAACTCTGCCCATGACAATTGCAGTGGCTCATTAGGGCTTAAGGTCTTCCCTAGAGTGTTCCACCAACGAACGGCTCCACCTCGGAACTGACGCACTGCATAGATAGTCTGCAACTTACCTCTGCAGCCACAAGTCATGAAGGCTAACTCCATTTCAGAGATCCAATCCATAACCCCAATCGGATCCTCCTTTCCATTGAAGGTCGATGGTTTGCAAGTTAGAAAGTCCTTGTACTTGCATCCCATTCCATCATTCCTTCCATCATGGTTATCTTGCCTAACTATCGGTGGGTTGGCTGGACCAACAGACCCACTAAAGTTTCCACCTTCCGAGTGCCCTTCATTTAATTCAGGCTCTTCCACACGAATTGACAGTTCTTCACGATTCTGTTGAAGCAACCGCCTAGTTTCATCCATCTGACGATCCAACATTGTTTGAATCATCATTTGCACACCAGCCATGGTTATTGGCTCAGGTGCTGCTGCTACGACAGGTATTTGTTCAATCACTGGTGGTTGATTCCTGTTTTCATCAGCATTTCCAACTCCACTTCTTGTTCTCACCATTTTTTATCTATACACCGAATAAGGTGAAATTAGATCCTCAATCACGATAGATATTCAAATAATCCTTATCACTCCGAAACGTTTACATGCTAGTTCTAATATCGTAGACGTACGCTTAGAATCCTACACATATAAGGTTTCTAGATCCGGTCGGCAACAGACCATAGATCCGAACAAATAATATCATATATGGCGACATATAACATTTAGCACATAAAAGCATTTTAGGCAACTTTCCTAAAATAAACTAGTGCTCGTGTCTAAATCACAACAGACACACATCTCAAAACTTCACTTAGCATTCTAAGTTTAAGTCTAGAAATCCAACAAATTCCTAGTTCGCTTAAACTAATGCTCTGATACCAACTGTGACATGCCCAAAATCTCAGCCAGAAAAGACCGATTTTCATTTATGCTTTTAAATATTTTCAGAGTAAATCCTTTTGATTTGCAAGAGTTGCGGAATTTGTTCCCAAAAACAAAACATGATAAAACAATGTTTACCGAAGCATTTCATAAAAGAAATGTATTTTCATTGTAATCAAAACTCGGGGTGTCATGTTCCGATACAGACCAATAAGCATAAACGAATACATTACAAGTCATATAACAAATATAAACATATGCAGACTTGTAAACAAAACAACTTGATGGTTCATCCATCTCATGCCCTTCCGCCACTTCCTGTAATACAATTTAAAACTGGGTGGGTCAGGCTTGGGAGCCTGGTGAGCATATAGGGTTTTCAACCCACAATAAATATCATATTTAATTTTCACCAACCAACAATAACCCAATTACCCATTCCTGTTATTCTCACTTTAATGTCCCTAAAACAACTAACATAAGGGACCTAGTCTAAGAATATTTCATCGGGGCGACAACACATGCTTCGGGGGTACCTCAGCAATATAAGTCAAATAAGGCAACCATGAGGGGGATGGAGTACAGCGAATGAACACCCAAGTTCATTAACACCTACAGGTGGCGAACCTGCTAATGTTTCCACAAGACTATCTAGAAAAGTCCGTGGTCGTCATCTAAACTCCGCTAGATGACTAAATCAAACAACAACGAGGCCTCTCATCTGTTTATTACACACCAACTATCTACCCATGTTCTACCCAACATAATAGTAGATAAAAATATACATTTTCATACATAGTTTAAAACCTGTATAGCATGCTTTGATCAATACATATTCCACATAACAGATGAGGCACACACACATAACACGTATTTCACAGAAAACAAATCAGATCTATGAGATAGAAGAGAGTGAATATACATTCACACATATAACACAAAATATACACATAACACGTATTTCGTATAAAATACTTCATAATTATGCGTTAGAAGAAAGTGACCACACTCTCACACCTATAAACAACAATATACTTAATACACTCGAATCATACTTGTATTATTATCGTGTTTATGAAAGGTAGTATACACTCACTTGATCAGAAGATGATCGGACAGCACTACGACTTGCAGAAGTAGTAATCCTCAGCAGATCTGGAAGATCTCTACAAAAATTGATCTTCTTGCAGGCAGAGCTTCGGCTCGGGAACCGCACTTCTCGGGATCCGCACTTCTCGGGACTTGCCTCGGGACTCGGGAATATTACCGGGGCTTCAGGTTACTTCTGGCATGTAAATCGATGCAAAACGGGAGAGAGAAGAGAGAAAATAGCAACCCTAAATGGCTGGCCCTTCAAATCTATTTATAGGGCAAATTTGGCCCTTGCCACGTCGTGGCAACCTTTTTCCACGTCGTGGGCTTGGTCGTCACTGCATGCGTCATCCCAAGTTGCATCTGGGGGCCTTCCGGAGGTGTCAGGACACTTGCCACGTCGTGGCACTGCTTGCCAAGTCGTGGTCTCTGACAGTTTTGGGGTTTCGCGCCCCGAACTTCAGAAATTCATAACTTTCGCATACGAACTCCGTTTTCGACGTTCTTTGTATCGCCGCGAAGGTGAGATTATGCTCTACAACTCTCGTTTAGACTTCATTGGCTAATTTTGACTTTATTTGTAATATATTATAAGTATGTTACTTATATAATATCTTTAGTAGGCCGGGACAGGAAAACTCCGTTCGAAATTCATAACTCCTTCATCTGAACTCCGATTCCGTCCGTCTTTCCGTCGTTGCACTACTATCGATGAGATCTTCATTTCTCATTTAGATCACTAAGGATAGATATCTATCAACCTTAAATTCACTATTTACGTCGCGCTGGGTCGTGCCGGTTCAGTCGCGAAACTTCGACAGGTCATAACTTCTTCGTTATAACTCGGATTTCGGCATTCCTTATATCTCCGGAATCCTTGTTTCGACCACTACAACTTTATGAAAAGATATCGGGCTTATCTCACACTTTAATTTTGATGCTTATTTTTATTCTTAATTAATCAAACCACATAATTAAGCAATTAAGCACAAAACACATAATACTCAAATAATATAATCTTATTATTTCAAAACGGGTTACAAAGGTTAACCTAGACTATTACATTGCTAAAAGTGGCAAGCCCGAAAACACAGGCGTTACAATTCTCTCCACCTTAGAATGATTCCGTCCCCGGAATCACACATCGACAAACAAATGCGGATAGCGACTCAACATGTCACTCTCCGTCTCCCAGGTGATATTCGGCCCATTCGTGTGTTTCCATCGGACAAGCACTAACCCACCCATTTTGCGTCGCAACTTCTTAGTCTTTCGGTCAACAATTGCCTCTGGTTCTTCAATCAACCTTTTGTTCTCATCAATTCTCAATTCGGAAATTGGAATTATATCGGGAACTTCTCCCGTGAACTTCCTCAAATAACACACATGAAAAGTGTTGTGAATTCCATTCAGTTCTTCGGGTAATTCGAGCTTGTAAGCTTGGTTCCCAACCCTCTGAAGGACTTTAAACGGTCCAATAAACCTTGGACTCAACTTTCCCCTTTTACCAAATCTTATAAGTCCCTTCCACGGCGAGACTTTAAGCAAAACCGAATCTCCAACCTCAAAAGTCATCGGTCTTCGCTTCTTGTCATCATAGCTCTTTTGACGATCTTGAGCTGCTAACATTCTTTCCCTAATTATTTTCAACTTTTCAGCAGTTTGATGAACCATCTCCGGTCCCATAAACTGCTTTTCCTTAGCCTCAAGCCAACAAGACGGCGTACGACACTTCTGTCCATATAAAGCTTGGTAATGTGTCATCTTAATGCTCGAGTGGAAACTATTGTTATAGGAAAATTCTACCAAAGGTAAATGTTCATCCCAATTACCTAGGATTTCCAAGGTACATGCTCTCAGCATATCTTCAAGTTTTTCTATTGTTCTTTCACTCTGACCATCAGTCTGCGGATGGTAAGTTGTACTTAAACATAACTTGGTACCCATTTCCTCTTGTAGACTTTTCCAAAACCTTGAGGTGAAACGGCTATCACGATCCGATACAATCGTTAACAGAACACCGTGAAGCCTCACAATTTCATTCACGTAAGAATTCACAAGCTTTTCCATAGACCATTTCTCCTTGGCTGCTATGAAATGCGCACTCTTAGTGAATCGATCAACGACCACCCAAATCATGTCGTGACCATTCTTTGTTCTGGGCAGTTTAGTGACAAAATCCTTAGCAATGTCTTCCCACTTACCCATAGGCACAGGCAATGGTTCTAAACTCCCGTACGGTTTCTGATGTTGTGTCTTGACTCTCGCACAAGTCACACACTCGGCCACATACTTTGCAACATCAAGCTTCATCGTCGGCCACCAGTAGTAGGGTTTCAGGTCCCTATACATTTTAGTGCTACCCGGATGAATTGAGTACATGGTTTTGTGAGCTTCTTCCATCAGAAGGTCCCTAATTCCTCCTGACTTAGGTACCCAAATACGATCTTGGAATACCTTCAGTCCATGACCGTTAGTACCAAACACCAACGTTTTACCCAAACGTTCCTCCTTTCGGTCATTTTTCTCAGAAGCTTCCTCTTGAGCTTTCTTTATACTTTCCACAATAGTCGAGACAACTTCAATTCTCAACGCTCTTGGCCTCTTCCTTTCAAGATTGACCTTCCGACTGAGAGCATCAGCAACAACATTAGCTTTACCGGGGTGGTAAAGTATCTCGCAGTCGTAGTCTTTAAGTAATTCTAGCCAGCGTCGTTGCCTCATATTCAATTCTTTCTGATTAAAGAGGTATTGGAGACTCTTATGATCAGTGAAAAGTTTGCACTTCGTGCCATAGAGGTAACGCCTCCATATTTTCAGAGCGAAAACTACCACTGCCAACTCCAAATCATGAGTCGGGTAATTCTTTTCGTGCTCTTTCAGCTGTCGAGACGCATATGCTATCACCTTTTCTCTTTGGGTCAAAACACAACCCAATCCAACACTAGACGCATCGCTATAAACAGCGAAGTCTTCAACTCCATCGGGTAGAGATAGTATCGGTGCCTCGCATAGCTTCTTTTTTAACTTCTCGAATGCTTCTTTATGCTTCTCACTCCAAGCATAAGTAGCTCCTTTGTGGGTCAAAGCTGTCAATGGAGTAGCAATCGAAGAAAAGCCTTGGATAAACCTGCGGTAATATCCGGCTAATCCCAAAAAGCTTCGAATCTCCGTGGGACTTTGCGGTTGTTCCCACTTCGTCACAGCTTCGATCTTCGCTGGATCAACCATTATCCCTTCTTGGTTGACCACGTGACCCAAGAATTGGACCTCACGAATCCAAAAATCACATTTGGAGAACTTCGCATAAAGCTTATCCTTCTTCAAAACTTCTAACACTTCTCGCAAGTGCCTGCCATGCTCCTCCTGGCTTTTCGAGTAAATCAGAATGTCGTCTATAAACACTATCACGGATTTATCAAGGAAAGGATTACAAACCCTATTCATCAAATCCATGAACGCTGCTGGAGCATTGGTTAGTCCAAACGACATAACCAATAACTCGTAGTGTCCATATCTAGTTCTGAATGCAGTCTTCTCGATATCTTGCTCTCTTACCTTCAGCTGATGATATCCTGACCTAAGATCGATCTTCGAGAAATAGCTCGACCCTTGCAATTGATCAAATAGGTCATCAATCCTCGGCAACGGATATCTATTCTTTATTGTTGCCTTGTTCAGCTCTCTGTAATCGATGCACATTCTCATACTTCCATCTTTCTTCTTCACAAATAACACCGGAGCTCCCCAGGGCGATGAACTAGGTCTGATGAAACCTTTGTCCAATAACTCCTGAAGTTGCATCATTAGCTCCTTCATCTCCGTCGGTGCTAATTGATAAGGTGCTTTTGCTATTGGTGTGGTTCCTGGTAACAAGTCTATTCTGAACTCTACTTGTCTATCAGGTGGTAATCCAGGAAGATCCTCGGGAAATACTTCCGGATAATCACACACCACTGGAATACTCTGCATCACCTTCTTTTCTTTCTTAGCATCAATCACGAATGCTAAATATGATGTACATCCCTTGGTCAAACACTTTTTGGCTTTCATTAGAGAAATGATTCTAGAATTCACTCTGCGTTTGTCCCCATACACCATAAACGAATCTTTCCCAGGCGGGTTTACTTTAACTATCTTTTTCTTGCATAAAATTTCGGCATCATTGGCGCTAAGCCAATCCATTCCCAAGACGATGTCGAAACCATTTAGTTCGATAGGCAATAATAACTCGTGAAAATTATTCCCATTCAGATCAATTGAGATGCTTTTCATACGATGACTAACAGGTACAAACTTGCCACTAGCTACTTAGACTAATAAAGCATCATCTAGTCTATCAATAGGCAAATCTTGCTTTCTACCAAACTCATGCGAAATAAAGGAGTAGTTGGCTCCAGAATCAAACAATATTTGAGCAGGTAAATCATTTACGAGAAAGGTACCTGAAGCGACATCAGCTTCATCTTTCGCAGCTTCCAGTGTCATCTGGAATGCTCTCGCCTTTGGCTTTGGTGGAATGTTGGGCTTTGCTGCCTCCTTCTTCCTCGGACAGTCCTTCAAAATGTGCCCCTCTTCATTACACCCAAAACACATCCTTTTGTTGTTCGGACATTCATTGGCAAAATGTCCGACCTTTCCACACTTGTAGCAGGTTACATCCTCGCTACATTTCCCAAAGTGCTTTTTCTTACACTTATCACACCACTTTGCTTCGCCTCCTTTTCCTCCAAACTTTTTCGAATCAGATTTCGAAAATTTTCCTTTCTTACCGGAACCAGATGTTCCCTCAAACTTTCTTTTCTCACCAACCTCAACTTTGACGGTGGTTCTTCCCTTTATCATGTTTTCAACAGACTTGGCAGCCCAGATAGCTGCCTCTAGAGTAAGTGCCTAGCGTACTGGCACCTCGTACTCCCGGGGAAGTCCATTCGCATATCGGTCCACCTTTGTCAACTCGTCTGGAACGATACGCAAGGCAAACTCCATCTTATCGGTGAAGTTATTGGTGTACTCATCCACTGACATGCTACCCTTCGTCAATGTCAAAAACTTATTCTCCAACTCCAACAGATTTTGAGCCGAGCAGAACTTGCGCTTGAACTGCACCAAGAACTCTGCCCATGACAATTGCAGTGGCTCATTAGGGCTTAAGGTCTTCCCTAGAGTGTTCCACCAACGAACGGCTCCACCTCGGAACTGACGCACTGCATAGATAGTCTGCAACTTACCTCTGCAGCCACAAGTCATGAAGGCTAACTCCATTTCAGAGATCCAATCCATAACCCCAATCGGATCCTCCTTTCCATTGAAGGTCGATGGTTTGCAAGTTAGAAAGTCCTTGTACTTGCATCCCATTCCATCATTCCTTCCATCATGGTTATCTTGCCTAACTATCGGTGGGTTGGCTGGACCAACAGACCCACTAAAGTTTCCACCTTCCGAGTGCCCTTCATTTAATTCAGGCTCTTCCACACGAATTGACAGTTCTTCACGATTCTGTTGAAGCAACCGCCTAGTTTCATCCATCTGACGATCCAACATTGTTTGAATCATCATTTGCACACCAGCCATGGTTATTGGCTCAGGTGCTGCTGCTACGACAGATATTTGTTCAATCACTGGTGGTTGATTCCTGTTTTCATCAGCATTTCCAACTCCACTTCTTGTTCTCACCATTTTTTATCTATACACCGAATAAGGTGAAATTAGATCCTCAATCACGATAGATATTCAAATAATCCTTATCACTCCGAAACGTTAACATGCTAGTTCTAATATCGTAGACGTACGCTTAGAATCCTACACACATAAGGTTTCTAGATCCGGTCGGCAACAGACCATAGATCCAAACAAATAATATCATATATGGCGACATATAACATTTAGCACATAAAAGCATTTTAGGAAACTTTCCTAAAATAAACTAGTGCTCGTGTCTAAATCACAACAGACACACATCTCAAAACTTCACTTAGCATTCTAAGTTTAAGTCTAGAAATCCAACAAATTCCTAGTTCGCTTAAACTAATGCTCTGATACCAACTGTGACATCCCCAAAATCTCGGCCAGAAAAGACCGATTTTCATTTATGCTTTTAAATATTTTCAGAGTAAATCCTTTTGATTTGAAAGAGTTGCGGAATTTGTTCCCAAAAACAAAACATGATAAAACAATGTTTACCGAAGCATTTCATAAAAGAAATGTATTTTCATTATAATCAAAACTCGGGGTGTCATGTGCCGATACAGACCAATAAGCATAAACGAATACATTACAAGTCATATAACAAATATAAACATATGCAGACTTGTAAACAAAACAACTTGATGGTTCATCCATCTCATGCCCTTCCGCCACTTCCTGTAATACAATTTAAAACTGAGTGGGTCAGGCTTGGGAGCCTGGTGAGCATATAGGGTTTTCAACCCACAATAAATATCATATTTAATTTTCACCAACCAACAATAACCCAATTACCCATTCCCGTTATTCTCACTTTAATGTCTCTAAAACAACTAACATAAGGGACCTAGTCTAAGAATATTTCATCGGGGCGACAACACATGCTTCGGGGGTACCTCAGCAATATAAGTCAAATAAGGCAACCATGAGGGGGATGGAGTACAGCGAATGAACACCCAAGTTCATTAACACCTACAGGTGGCGAGCCTGCTAATGTTTCCACAAGACTATCTAGAAAAGTCCGTGGTCGTCATCTAAACTCCGCTAGATGACTAAATCAAACAACAACGAGGCCTCTCATCTGTTTATTACACACCAACTATCTACCCATGTTCTACCCAACATATTAGTAGATAAAAATATACATTTTCATACATAGTTTAAAACCTGTATAGCATGCTTTGATCAATACATATTCCACATAACAGATGAGGCACACACACATAACACGTATTTCACAGAAAACAAATCAGATCTATGAGATAGAAGAGAGTGAATATACATTCACACATATAACACAAAATATACACATAACACGTATTTCGTATAAAATACTTCATAATTATGCGTTAGAAGAAAGTGACCACACACTCACACCTATAAACAACAATATACTTAATACACTCGAATCATACTTGTATTATTATCGTGTTTATGAAAGGTAGTATATACTCACTTGATCAGAAGATGCTCGGACAGCACTACGACTTGCAGAAGTAGTAATCCTCAGCAGATCTGGAAGATCTCTACAAAAATCGAACTTCTTGCAGGCAGAGCTTCGGCTCGGGAACCGCACTTCTCGGGATCCGCACTTCTCGGGACTTGCCTCGGGACTCGGGAATATTACCGGGGCTTCGGGTTACTTCTGGCACGTAAATCGATGCAAAACGGGAGAGAGAAGAGAGAAAATAGCAACCCTAAATGGCTGGCCCTTCAAATCTATTTATAGGGCAAATTTGGCCCTTGCCACGTCGTGGCAACCTTTTTCCACGTCGTGGGCTTGGTCGTCACTGCATGCGTCATCCCAAGTTGCATCTGGGGGCCTTCCGCAGGTGTCAGGACACTTGCCACGTCGTGGCACTGCTTGCCAAGTCGTGGTCTCTGACAGTTTTGGGGTTTCGCGCCCCGAACTTCAGAAATTCATAACTTTCGCATACGAACTCCGTTTTCGACGTTCTTTATATCGCCGCGAAGGTGAGATTATGCTCTACAACTCTCGTTTAGAATCCATTGGCTAATTTTGACTTTATTTGTAATATATTTTAAGTATATTACTTATATAATATCTTTAGTAGGCCGGGACAGGAAAACTCCGTTCGAAATTCATAACTCCTTCATCTGAACTCCGATTCCGTCCGTCTTTCCGTCGTTGCACTACTATCGATGAGATCTTCATTTCTCATTTAGATCACTAAGGATAGATATCTATCAACCTTAAATTCAATATTTACGTCGCGCTGGGTCGTGCCGGTTCTGTCGCGAAACTTCGACAGGTCATAACTTCTTCGTTATAACTCGGATTTCGGCATTCCTTATATCTCCGGAATCCTTGTTTCGACCACTACAACTTTATGAAAAGATATCGGGCTTATCTCACACTTTAATTTTGACGCTTATTTTTATTCTTAATTAATCAAACCACATAATTAAGCAATTAAGCACAAAACACATAATACTCAAATAATATAATCTTATTATTTCAAAACGGGTTACAAAGGTTAACCTAGACTATTACATTGCTAAAAATGGAAAGCCCGAAAACACAGGCGTTACAATTCTCTCCACCTTAGAATGATTCCGTCCCCGGAATCACACATCGACAAACAAATGCGGATAGCGACTCAACATGTCACTCTCCGTCTCCCAGGTGAGATTCGGCCCATTCGTGTGTTTCCATCGGACAAGCACTAACCCAACCATTTTGCGTCGCAACTTCTTAGTCTTTCGGTCAACAATTGCCTCTGGTTCTTCAATCAACCTTTTGTTCTCATCAATTCTCAATTCGGAAATTGGAATTATATCGGGAACTTCTCCCGTGAACTTCCTCAAATAACACACATGAAAAGTGTTGTGAATTCCATTCAGTTCTTCGGGTAATTCGAGCTTGTAAGCTTGGTTCCCTACCCTCTGAAGGACTTTAAACGGTCCAATAAACCTTGGACTCAACTTTCCCCTTTTACCAAATCTTATAAGTCCCTTCCACGGCGAGACTTTAAGCAAAACCGAATCTCCAACCTCAAAAGTCATCGGTCTTCGCTTCTTGTCAGCATAGCTCTTTTGACGATCTTGAGCTGCTAACATTCTTTCCCTAATTATTTTCAACTTTTCAGCAGTTTGATGAACCATCTCCGGTCCCATAAACTGCTTTTCCCCAGCCTCAAGCCAACAAGACGGCGTACGACACTTCTGTCCATATAAAGCTTGGTAATGTGTCATCTTAATGCTCGAGTGGAAACTATTGTTATAGGAAAATTCTACCAAAGGTAAATGTTCATCCCAATTACCTAGGAATTCCAAGGTACATGCTCTCAGCATATCTTCAAGTTTTTCTATTGTTCTTTCACTCTGACCATCAGTCTGCGGATGGTAAGTTGTACTTAAACATAACTTGGTACCCATTTCCTCTTGTAGACTTTTCCAAAACCTTGAGGTGAAACGGCTATCACGATCCGATACAATCGTTAACAGAACACCGTGAAGCCTCACAATTTCATTCACGTAAGAATTCACAAGCTTTTCCATAGACCATTTCTCCTTGGCTGCTATGAAATGCGCACTCTTAGTGAATCGATCAACGACCACCCAAATCATGTCGTGACCATTCTTTTTTCTGGGCAGTTTAGTGACAAAATCCATAGCAATGTCTTCCCACTTACCCATAGGCACAGGCAATGGTTCTAAACTCCCGTACGGTTTCTGATGTTGTGTCTTGACTCTCGCACAAGTCACACACTCGGCCACATACTTTGCAACATCAAGCTTCATCGTCGGCCACCAGTAGTAGGGTTTCAGGTCCCTATACATTTTAGTGCTACCCGGATGAATTGAGTACATGGTTTTGTGAGCTTCTTCCATCAGAAGGTCCCTAATTCCTCATGACTTAGGTACCCAAATACGATCTTGGAATACCTTCAGTCCATGACCGTTAGCACCAAACACCAACGTTTTACCCAAACGTTCCTCCTTTCGGTCATTTTTCTCAGAAGCTTCCTCTTGAGCTTTCTTTATACTTTCCACAATAGTCGAGACAACTTCAATTCTCAACGCTCTTGGCCTCTTCCTTTCAAGATTGACCTTCCGACTGAGAGCATCAGCAACAACATTAGCTTTACCGGGGTGGTAAAGTATCTCGCAGTCGTAGTCTTTAAGTAATTCTAGCCAGCGTCGTTGCCTCATATTCAATTCTTTCTGATTAAAGAGGTATTGGAGACTCTTATGATCAGTGAAAAGTTTGCACTTCATGCCATAGAGGTAACGCCTCCATATTTTCAGAGCGAAAACTACCGCTGCCAACTCCAAATCATGAGTCGGGTAATTCTTTTCGTGCTCTTTTAGCTGTCGAGACGCATATGCTATCACCTTTTCTCTTTGGGTCAAAACACAACCCAATCCAACACTAGACGCATCGCTATAAACAGCAAAGTCTTCAACTCCATCGGGTAGAGATAGTATCGGTGCCTCGCATAGCTTCTTTTTTAACTTCTCGAATGCTTCTTTATGCTTCTCACTCCAAGCATAAGTAGCTCCTTTGTGGGTCAAAGCTGTCAATGGAGTAGCAATCGAAGAAAAGCCTTGGATAAACCTGCGGTAATATCCGGCTAATCCCAAAAAGCTTCGAATCTCCGTGGGACTTTGCGGTTGTTCCCACTTCGTCACAGCTTCGATCTTCGCTGGATCAACCATTATCCCTTCTTGGTTGACCACGTGACCCAAGAATTGGACCTCACGAATCCAAAAATCACATTTGGAGAACTTCGCATAAAGCTTATCCTTCTTCAAAACTTCTAACACTTCTCGCAAGTGCCTGCCATGCTCCTCCTGGCTTTTCGAGTAAATCAGAATGTCGTCTATAAACACTATCACGGATTTATCAAGGAAAGGATTACAAACCCTATTCATCAAATCCATGAACGTTGCTGGAGCATTGGTTAGTCCAAACGACATAACCAATAACTCGTAGTGTCCATATCTAGTTCTGAATGCAGTCTTCTCGATATCTTGCTCTCTTACCTTCAGCTGATGATATCCTGACCTAAGATCGATCTTCGAGAAATAGCTCGAACCTTGCAATTGATCAAATAGGTCATCAATCCTCGGCAACGGATATCTATTCTTTATTGTTGCCTTGTTCAGCTCTCTGTAATCGATGCACATTCTCATACTTCCATCTTTCTTCTTCACAAATAACACCGGAGCTCCCCAGGGCGATGAACTAGGTCTGATCAAACCTTTGTCCAATAACTCCTGAAGTTGCATCATTAGCTCCTTCATCTCCGTCGGTGCTAATTGATAAGGTGCTTTTGCTATTGGTGTGGTTCCTGGTAACAAGTCTATTCTGAACTCTACTTGTCTATCAGGTGGTAATCCAGGAAGATCCTCGGGAAATACTTCCGGATAATCACACACCACTGGAATACTCTGCATCACCTTCTTTTCTTTCTTAGCATCAATCACGAATGCTAAATATGATGTACATCCCTTGGTCAAACACTTTTTGGCTTTCATTAGAGAAATGATTCTAGAATTCACTCTGCGTTTGTCCCCATACACCATAAACGAATCTTTCCCAGGCGGGTTTACTTTAACTATCTTTTTCTTGCATAAAATTTCGGCATCATTGGCGCTAAGCCAATCCATTCCCAAGACGATGTCGAAACCATTTAGTTCGATAGGCAATAATAACTCGTGAAACTTATTCCCATTCAGATCAATTGAGATGCTTTTCATACGATGACTAACAGGTACAAACTTGCCACTAGCTACTTCGACTAATAAAGCATCATCTAGTCTATCAATAGGCAAAGCTAGCTTTCTACCAAACTCATGCGAAATAAAGGAGTAGTTGGCTCCAGAATCAAACAATATTTGAGCAGGTAAATCATTTACGAGAAAGGTACCTGAAGCGACATCAGCTTCATCTTTCGCATCTTCCAGTGTCATCTGGAATGCTCTCGCCTTTGGCTTTGGTGGAATGTTGGGCTTTGCTGCCTCCTTCTTCCTCGGACAGTCCTTCAAAATGTGCCCCTCTTCATTACACCCAAAACACATCCTTTTGTTGTTCGGACATTCATTGGCAAAATGTCCGACCTTTCCACACTTGTAGCAGGTTACATCCTCGCTACATTTCCCAAAGTGCTTTTTCTTACACTTATCACACCACTTTGCTTCGCCTCCTTTTCCTCCAAACTTTTTCGAATCAGATTTCGAAAATTTTCCTTTCTTACCGGAACCAGATGTTCCCTCAAACTTTCTTTTCTCACCAACCTCAACTTTGACGGTGGTTCTTCCCTTTATCATGTTTTCAACAGACTTGGCAGCCCAGATAGCTGCCTCTAGAGTAAGTGCCTAGCGTACTGGCACCTCGTACTCCCGGGGAAGTCCATTCGCATATCGGTCCACCTTTGTCAACTCGTCTGGAACGATACGCAAGGCAAAGATGTAAATTTTATCTCATTGGGAAAAGATGCGCCTGTCACGTCCAAGTCAACTTGAAACGACTCAAATTTTCAAACAAATTTTTCTTTTCATAAATAAAGTAATTTCATTCAAATCAAGGCATAATTAATTTAAGTGTCATGTCAAATACAAACTATCTAAATCCCAAGATCATAAAAACATTCTTCAGTGTGTATCGATCATGTCGGCGCCTTCCCACGGTCCTCGCTAGTACCTGAAACACATAGATAACCACTGTAAGCATAAATGCTTAGTGAGTCCCCCAATATACACTTACGCACATACGCCTTTCCAGGCCCTGACCTTCCGGTCCTTAACACAACGCCTTCCGGCCCATAACATAATCGCCTTCCGGCCCATCTCATATTGCCTTCCGGCCCACATAACATATATAGCACATACAACAAATAACTTACCACATATAGCATACATATCACATATCACATATCACATATCATACCTGACCTTCCGGTCACACAGTCAAACCCTTCCGGGTACAGTGTAGTGAGAAGACTCACCTCGTAAATACTGAAATCTAGCAAATCCTGAAATCACTCGTGCACAATCCGACGAGCTACAACCTCCCTATAACATCACATATCTCTCATTAACACTTATATCTTCTAAGTGTGACTATCCCTAAGAAGTCAGACTTAGGTCAACTCTGGTCAACGGTCAACGGTCAACTCGACCGGACTCGGCGAGTCTAGACGTTCTCCAACTCTCTGAGAGTCCCTATCTACTCATCGAGTATCCTCCTTGACCCGACGAGTCACTCCTGGAAGAATCGCGGGGCCACCCCGACTCCACTCGCCGAGTCTGAAGAACAGCTCGACGAGTTCCAGCCAATCTCCAAGCTACTCGCCGAGTCTGTTCATCGGACTCGGCGAGTCCATGCCATGCAGTCGATCAAACTGCTTCCTGAGATAAGTTTCGTCCCGAATACACAAGCATGGGACCTTCTGGACCTCTAAAGGTCCTAATACAGGATTATAGTCGTTGGGTAACAAGGTATTAATTCATCTAATCACCAAATGGGTTCCATAAACCCTAAATCCATGCACACATCAACATAACAGAAAGAATCCGAAATATTACCTGAAATATGCACTCTCTGTGTCCCCAAACCGCAGAACTTGAATCCCTTGCTGTTCCTTTAGCCAAAGCTCTTCTCCTCCTTGCACAACAATTTCTTCCAAGCCCTAATATCCTTCAATCTTGCTCTAGACGCCCACAGCCGTTTAGGGTTCTTTTCAGTCGACTAAAGACGGACAATGACGGCCTATAAGTGCATTATATACGACCCAACCCTGAACGGTTAGGGTTTTCGCTTAAACAGCGTAGACTCGCCGAGTCTATATCGGACTCGTCGAGTCCAGTCGCGAACCCGCGACCAAGTCTGCGATCCTACTCGGCGAGTCTAGGCTCCAACTCGCCGAGTCCCCTCTTAACTCACCCCAAAAACATAATTTAACAATACCTGAGATTCCGGGCTGTTACACAACTCACCTTTTACTTTTCTACTAGATCACCGAAATTACATGGTGATTTCGGCCTAGTACCACTGAGATCACCTAGTGACTTCGTTCCAGGTACCACCGAGATCACCTAGTGATTTCGGTCCAGGTACCATCGACATCACCAAGTGATTTCGGTCCAAGTACCAACCGAAATCATAATGCTTTGGGTCCTAAGCCGAGAACCCAAAAAGCAAGGTATAAATCACGATTTATGTTCTAACCCATTGACTTTTGTTGACTTGTTTGACTTTTGCTGACCTAGAACTGCCAGTTTTCACAAGAAAATATGCAAGGCTAAACCCCGCAACATCAGAAACCATCAAAAAGAGTTGAATGACACTAAGGGTATAATCGTCAACTTCAAAAATATGGAAAATCTATCGAAATTGACAACAATAACAACAACAACAACCAAAAGCGAAGAAACAAAAACCATGAAGTCTAAAGCCAGATATGCTAATACTTCAGACATCGTACCGGGACCACAGGGGTAAAATCGTCCAACTCCCAAAAAAAAAAGAGAAATGCGCAGAAAAATAAACAGCATCAGCAGTTCAACATCATCCAACGGAAAGAGAATTATATAAAGTGGCGGGAAACGAAATGGCAACCAATTCTCTAATGCACAAACGTACAAGTCAAAACAAACCAAAGGCAATATGATCCACGATAAACACCAAGCACCTTGGAAGACACGTCTAATAGCAACTACCTAGAGTACTTCAAACAACAGACTAACTGAGAGACACCAACCAACTATCCTGTATATCTACAAACCGCCAAAGAAGTATGCATGCACACTCACACACACACACACACACTCAGACACACACACCAGAACACCAAAATACTCCCCACCCTCTAAATAAGAAAAAGACAAAGAAGGAGGGCTCCTCCTAATTAAGTGAATGTATTTAACCTAAGTTTTGTTGTAATTGTCACATAGTTATTACATGTCACCAATTTCAAAGCCACCTAATCAATGCAACCAGTTGTTTTAGGCTAGCCGGTTAATTAACATTAAATTAAGTAATATACAACATATAATTGTTAATATGTGGCCAAAAACAATGAAAGGCTTTTTATAAGCGTTAAATGATAATATATAGGGTTTTTCTATGATTTTCCCTATTTTTTTAATACCATTATGTAATACCACTATGTATGATGAATTACTTTTGAGATTTGAATTT